>NW_026623551.1:419212-422214 GCF_030028575.1 Malurus melanocephalus
TTTTTAGTCTCTTGAATCCATTGTTTTAAGAGGAATTCCTGTTAGAGGTCCCAAATGTATTTGAGAAGTCTGCAAGSCAATGCTTGTAGCTGCTCTCTGTGTTTGGCTGTTTTTGAAGCAATGGGATATGACAGTCAGAAGCCAGTCAAAAACAAGKGATTTCAGCACCGGAGCTGATGTTCCACTGACTGGAGGCTGATCAGCTGCCTGCTGTCCTGGATCAAATTACTTACCTGCAAGTAAACCTTTCCTGAGCCCCCCAAACAGGTTCTGATGTTATCAGAGGATTTAGGCAACGTGAAATCCTCCCAGTGATCATGAAGAAGGAGATGTTCTGTCTTCACCCAAGAACCGATAAAACCTTCCCCTCAGTGGGTGCAATAACACAAACGYGTGCCATATCTGCTTTCCTTTTATATCTTCTTATTCCAGTTGACAACAAGAGTCAGATGTGCCAGATATGCTTAATATGGAATAGAATGTCAGCAGTATCAGTTTTTTCTCTGCTTTCATGTTTCCTGCCCTTTTAATACTCAGAGCTGCTGAGCTGATTTCTCCTGGCCATTCTTCTCGTCGTGCTCCTTTTCCTATTTCTGTTTCTCTGACTCTGGGCACTCTTTGTGTGTAACTGTGCATAAACTCAGCTCTTCCAGGAGCTACAATAATAAATGCAGGCTGCTAGGTGGCGGGAGGGTGGAAAGAACATTTCAGGGAACATCATGTCTGTGACTGTAGGGCACTTTGTGAAGGTCTGTGTTTATTTTAGAGGTGTCTTGGTTACTGCTCGCTCGCGTTCGCTTCTTCCACACGTAAAAAAAAACACACTAAGGATTTTCCTGCAGTAAACAGAAAGGTGGCACTTTAATGCTTTAGATTCGAAGATAAACCATTTTCTCACAATGAAAATATTGCATAATGACAGTCATGATAATAATATTTTTTCATCAGAAATAACAGTTGGGATCACAATACTTCAATTGTGAGGTTGAGAGGAAATACTCGTCATTTGAAATGTTGCATTGAAATTTTCCTTTTACATTTAATGCAAGAGCCTCCATTTCCCATTTGCTGGTTAGTGGAAGGCAGCTGTAACACCATCTCTGCCCCTGGAATTTATTCTCTATGTGCTGTTTGGGTTAAATCTCACACATGAGTGAGCCCACTCCTCAAATAGGTGTCAACCCAACAGATTCCTCTCAGCTTTGTGAAAGGGTTAGGGTTAGGGTTAGCTCTAAAGGGAGCAGGGAAAGGGTGCAGGGAGCTTTGCTGGGGTTGGGCGATGGGAATTGCAATGGGGAGATGTTGGCTGCTGGTTTGAGCAGAGTTTCAGCTTCCCTCCCTGTCTCCATGGTGATACCCCAAGATGTGGCTCAGCAGTCGGTGCTGGGCTGCTCTCTGCAAGGTCAAACCCAGGCTGATAGCTCAGCCATGGCCTAGAGAACCTGGAGGTCACTGGAAATGGCTCTGCCAGGCTGGGGCTGGGCTTGGCAGGGCTCTCAGGCATCACAGAGAGTGGGGCCCAGGTCCTGCTGCAGGAGGACTCTGGCCAGGAGCGGAGAGCAGCTCTTGGTGGAGCTCTGGAGAAGGAATCGATGCTCACTGCTGTCTGTGGTGCAGATGGGCTGGCAGTTGTGTAAGGTCACCCAACACARCCAGAGGGGCCCTAAAGGAGCAGCCCCGCAGGCTGTGTTGGACCCCCAGTTCAGCTGCTGGGCTGGGGCAGGTTGAGCCAAAGCTCCCAGAGTGGGCAGGGAGGGTGAGGAGAGCTCCAAGCTCGCCCATGGCACCCTGGCAGTGCCATGGAACCCTCCCCTATCCTTTCCATCCCTTCTCTGTTCTCCTGGCCTTGGGAATGAGCCAACAGGGAAAAGGAAAGGTTTGTTTGTACCTCCCTGAACTCTCCCTGTTTTTGCCACACYGAAGCTGGCACTCAGGAATGGAAATCACGGTGAACTGAGACACTTCTACTGAGGGCTGAGCTATTTCTTTCTGAATGGAGGGAGAGGATGAATTTTTAGGGACAGCTTTCTGTTGTATTGGTTTATAATGAAGTAGAACTCCATATTTACATAAGGAAAAAGAGCTAGGGCTGTTTTAGCAGTGGTATTTTGTTTGAAAACTAATTTTTCATGTTAATGACACATCTGCAGAGCAAGTCCTCTATGTGGCACCCAGTGTTACAGATGGCAGAGGCAGCCCCGAGATCCCTGTGTGAATCCCTGCCCCTCTGTAACACACCCTGAGCCAGCCATGTGAATATTCCCGACAAGGATAAACCCAGCTGCCTCATGGTGGCAGAAACCAGCATTTATTTCAGTCAGCTATTGAGTGATAGTCCTTTCAGTGTTGCTCTTGTTGCCAGGTTTGCTTTCCAAAGCCCCTGAGGATGCTGAGCATTGTTGGAAGCAGGGATTCTTTCACACTCCTGCTTTTTGTCACCATCTCACACTTCCCTTTACTCTSCAAGTGTAAAATGCTTTCTCCATCGTTTAGCAAGAACATTTTGAATGAATTCATATGGTGAAATAAATCTGGGAAGCTGTTCCCGTCTGTTCTGGAGAAAGCTGCATTCCAGAGGTCGTGGGATGGGTATGTGAAAGGGAGAGGATTTTGTTGCATGTGATATGTCAGCTTTGTTTTTTTTGAAACTGCTTCAGMAAGTACATGAACAAGAATGTAGAATTTCAGCTCATGAGAACTGGAAACTGAAATGGCTCCAGGATCTGGGTCAAGAGGAAAACTTGGTGAACTTGTGCATAGAAGAGATACTTTCCTAGTGCTACACAGTGCAAGAGAACCAAATGTGCAGGGGACTCTGAGGGGAAAAAGTGAGGTGAAGGGTGAAGGAGGCAACTCATGTGGGCAGTGAAATGCCAAACCAGTGGTACTGACCTGAGGGTGCAGTTGCACAGCCTGCTCTGGGCCAGGAGGGCACATCAGACACTGTCTGAGAGCTTCACACAGGCCTCTTACCTCTTCTCACCTCCCTAGCACCACTGATC
>NW_026623551.1:423754-431897 GCF_030028575.1 Malurus melanocephalus
TGCACCCCAAATAAATTGCATCCTGGTCACTRTGGAGTTACTGAAATGGAGATGGCCAGAGAAGAGTGGGTGGGAAGGAACAGGATCTTGGGGGTTGAGGTTAATAAGGAAAATGACTATGAAGGGTGACAGGGAGAGGAGTGGAACGTAATCTACTGTAAATATTTGAAGAACAATATTCAAGAGAGAAGTCAGGTGAAAGTAGAGAGGTGTGAAATAAATGCAAGGAGGAGGCAGGTGTGTGACAGTGAGGGRTGTGAGGCTGGGTAGCCAACGCCTCAGAGGGACCCCTGACAAAGGGCTTGTCTGAAAACCAAACCCCAGAGCCAAGGAATGACAGGAGCAGGTGAGGTGAGGCAGGAGGAGATGGAATGGTTTAAAACATTCCTGTCAGGATCCAGTGCTGACAATGTGGTTGCTGCTCTGATATTTCACAGCTGAGGCATCGTAAATGGGCACGAGAAAGCTGAGCAGTTCYGAGCATGGGGAAGGGAATAGCTGGGAACTCTCAGTGCTGAAATACCTGGAGAAAACAAACACTGCTTGTGATTTCATCTTGAATTAAAGGAATGTGCTCTTGTGATGTGCCATGGATTTTTAATTGTGAGTCAGCCAGCTCTGGCGGTGTGTTTGGTGTGTTCACACTGTCCCAGTCGCTGCAGCTGTGGGAGGTGTGGGAGCAGTCCCCAARTGCGTTGTAGGAGGAGCCCTGTTCCCAGGCCTGCAGCAGATAACAGCACTCGTGTCTGTCAGCACAGCAGAAAATCATCCTTTAAAGCAGCCCAGCTTCAGCCTGCAAAGCAGAGGGATTGCTGGGGATTGCAACAGAGTCTTCTGGCACTGTGTAACTCCTCCCAAGGGCTCTTGCGCTCCTGGCTGGGGAGGAAAGGCTCCTGCTGCCCTCAAGAGCTCCACTCTTCCCTCCTTCAATTACCTCCTTTCTGTTAATCCCATGTTATCAGGAAACCTCCAATGAACTGGAGAAACTCAGTTCTGTGTGAAAGGTCTCTATATTATAATGTATAATATAATGTTTCTCAGTTCTCCAAAATCCTCTGCAGGAGSTCATCCCAGTAGATCCATATAACTGTCTTCTATATTTAGTATAAATCCAATATTGTCAGCAAGAAAGATCACTTACAGCACCCTCATTGTATTTTAGTTTTAGTGAAGCCATTACTGGAGTCGTGTCTTTTATTTATATTAACATGTTGTTAACTGTAGGCTAATAAAGATGTAAAGTGCATGAAATCAATTACGTTCAGGCTTAAGGAGTGGACATATAGGAAATTTTCTGATTTACCTTCCCATTTGTTGAGTATGGACCTTGCATTACATTGAACATGAAAGAAATCAATTGACTCTATTTAATTCCCTTAATTAATTTCTGTTATCGTTTTCCTTGCCTYTTTACTTCCATTTAAAGCTACCTGGATCCCAGCTAGAAAATACCCTGAAGTTGCAACAATTTGAAATTAGAAGGTTTATTTTAAAATATCATTTGGGCTCTAAGAGCTTGTTAGTTAAAAACAATGTTCCAAGATAAYCTTCAACTTCACAGAAGGATTTAAATTTTTAAAAATATTTTTGCACCTGCTTTTCATTAAGTTTTCTTTGCTTTTTTATTAATTTGTAACTGGAGAAGTGTGGAAAGCCTCATTCTCAATAGAGAGAACTTTTCAAACGCGCCCGAGCCCATGGTTTGTATTTTAGTAAGTGAAAAGCCTATCAACTTATTTTTTGCAGTATTTTGTCCAAAACACTGAGAGCTCTCTACAGAAATGCTAATCARATTAGATCTGGTAGGGATACAGTTCTTTCTGTGCTGCCTAGCTGTGAACCAGATTTCCATAAAGCATTTTTGATGTCCAAAGCTGCTGCTGAACTTTAGAGCCTCAGAGTTGCAAATAGCRGCAATCACAGAGCTTTGGGGGAATTTTTGTTGGGTGGGCATGGGCTGGTCGGGCTGGGCTTTGTGCTGGCTGTGGATATTCTGTAAATCTGATTACTTTACTGACAAAATGAGCATAAATGAGTGCATGGTGTGGGGTGAGGGTCAGGCCAGGGGGAGCTGTCAAGAGCCTTTTAATAAAATCCTKGAAAAGTTGGATCTCTAACTCTGCCCAAGCCTCAGAGCACCTGTGCAATGTCTAAATTTAGGATRTGAACCCTTGGCTTCACAGACTGCACTGGGACTTGTAAGTGCTTGTAATTTAGCAAATATTTCAGTGGTGAGTTAGGGCCTTGGGAAGTGGGAACCCTGAACAGCAGAGCATTGAACAGCTGACAATCCTACACCACACAAGGGTTGAGTTTTTTTAAAATTTTTACAATTAAAACCTCAAGTGCTCATGAATAATGGATGCGGTCAGATCAGTTAATCACACAAAGAGGATGGGCTGTGTGCTACCCTTTAATGYTCACTGTTGGGAAACAGGAGGGGAAGAGGCCACTTGTGTTCATTCTTTGAGAGGAACAAGCAGCTGGAGTTGGCTGGGGCAGAGCCTTGTGCTCTGAGATCACTCTGGAAAACAGAATTAGTTATGGATCAAAGTTGTGGAGTTGTCATCTGACCTATGCTTGTGTCACCCAGCGCTTTCAAATGTGCCTCCAAATGCTCCTCATCTAATGAGACAGAATAAAGAGTAATTCTTTGGAGAAAGAACTGACTGACTGGAAAACAGCAGCTCTGTCACAGCACTCAGGTCACAGCACTGGGCAGCAAAGGATGGATTTCTAAAAAGCTCTGGGGGGATGTGATTGGTGGGCTTAGGTGGGATGTGCCATGCCTGGGATGATCAGTTTTTCYGTCCCCTGGGGCCCTGTCCTGGGTGAACTCTTCAGATGTCACAATGGAAACAGATTTAAGTGGGGGGTTTGTRTGTGGTTTGGGGTTTGTGTATTTTTGGTTTTTGAAATGAAGTGGATTACTGGGGCTTCCTTCTGGGAACAATTTTCTAGGTAGATCTTCTTTAAGCTGTGACGACTCTTGGGGCCAGCTGAAACTGAGGAAGCCCCCAGCTGTGGATGTTGTCTCCCTTAGGGCTGGAGGCAGGGAAATCTTTAGGGATTAAGAGAAAAACCTCACCAAGCCCTTGCTGCATCTGACAAACCCAGGCTTTCACTGACTTTCTCAGTTTCTGACTGGAAGTCCCTTGGCACAGCAAAGAGTTGTCATGGATACTCCAACTCCAGGACACCAAAGCCCATCGTTCGTTACATTTATGAAATCTTCAACACTTTTCAATCTGCTCTCAGTACCACTGCAAACCTACATCAAAGCAGATGGTGCAGAGCTGCAGGAATAACCTCTTTACCTCCTCAGGCTTGGAGAGGGCTCTGCTGCTCAAAAAGCTCCAACAGTGCCAATAAAGTCATCACCTGAGCACCACTGGGGCAGCCTTTAATGTAAATAAAGGTACAATTTGTTCACGGTTTCAGCAGAGAGCCCTCGCAGCCGTGGGTGTGGGGCTGCCTTTTGCAGCCCAGAGCCTTCTGCGCTCTCCTAATTGAGGTGAGCTATTCTGGATCCATGACATCAGTCACTGAGCACACCCCTGCTGACCCAGGGCTGGCTGGGGGGCTTTGGCAGTGGGGCCAAGTGCTGGGATGAAAGGCTGACTCGAGTGTTTGTTTCGCTGTAACRATGTGGGGAGATGTGATTCTTCATGTGCAGGTTGCAGACTGGAGAGCACGAGGAGAAGTTGAAAATAGGAGCCATTTTTAACCTGCCTTGGCTTTGGAGTGGGTCTGGGTTTCAGAGCCTGTCAGGCTCTCCCCCCCTTTCCCTGTTTAATTGCCAATTAGTGCAGTAGATCTCTGTGTACCTCTCTAGAATCAATTCCAGCTGGGTGCTGGCAGATCACCAGGAGGAGCCAGGTGAACAGAGGATGGCTCTTGAAAGGCAGCTTCTTCCACGTTTCCTTAAATATCCCTTCAAGGAGCTGCCAGCAACAACAATGCCTCTGTTATTGCTTTATTGAGCAGATGTAGAGAAACAAATACATTATTTTTAGAAAACTCAGCTTTTGGGCCTGGTCCTAATAAATTATTTAAATTGACGTAAATGAGGAAGCTGTCAAGTGCACCAATGTTCCCATGATTCCCCCTTTCAATGCTAAAAATAATGAATTGTAACTTTTGTGGCACGTGGCACCGATTCTTCGTTGGCTGGAGTGAGGCAGCCGGTGCAGGGCTGACTGAAAATCTGGGAGCTGATCCTGGCAAAGGSTCCTGGCTGCAGCAGGGAGAACAGRAATTTGGGATTAAAGCTGYTGTGCCCTACCCCGAGCCCTGTGTGCCTCTCCMAATCCAGCCTGACCTCTCCTGGCTGGCTCAGGAGGCATCTCCAGCTGCCAGGAGCAATTTGCTGAGCACATCTGGAGACACAGCTGGCCTTGGACAGCTGCTGGGGCCGGCAGGGCCCTCTCTGTGGGGTCAGCCCCTGTCCTGGGGCAGTCAGGACATGGACAGAGAGGAGGGTGAGGGTCAGCCCCGGAGGGTGAGGGTCACCCTGAGGGTGATCCTGCAGGAGAGCTGGCTCCTGGAGCTGCACAGGGTGATCCTGCCGTGGCAGGAAGGCAGGCAGAGGGGATGGATGATCCTGATGGAAGCACAAACCATCCCAGTGACCCAGCCTGGCCCCGAGCCGGCCCTGCAGGTGCAGGAGGCTGTGACCCTTCTGTCCCTGTGTCCTCAGTGCTGGGCAGAGAACCCAGGGATGGCAGGGACAGCTGGGGAACCCAGGAACAGCCAGGAACAGTCAGGGACAGCCAGGGACAGCCAGGGAACCCCAGGAACAGTCAGGGAACCCAGAGACAGCATGTGCTGCAGAAAACACTGARAACAAACACAGCCTCCCCCAGGGCTGTGCAGGGAGGTCTCATCCAGGCTCTGGGAGAGATGTAAACGTTTTTTTTTTTGCATTTTTACAGCCCTTGCTCTGTTCCTGCAGTGCAGGTGTGCAGGAGCACTCCATTCTGGCTTTGTCCCATTTTCYAGCTGTTCATAGTGGTTTATTCTACACTTTACTTCACCTCTTCTGCAGAGTATTTTTCTGWTCTATTTCTTTCAAGTGAAGCAACAATATAATATTAGAGGATTCAACCTTCTCTTTCAAAGAAAAAAAGTCTCGGTGGTTTTAAACTGTAAGTGAAGGAATAAACACAGGAAGTTAGTGTTTCTTAGGATCAATGACTGAATTGAAATTGGATGAATCATTGATTTTTTTTTTTTTTTTGGGTTTTTTTTTGGTGTGGCAGGGATGTACTAAATTGCATCAAGGATTGTGTCTGTGCCATAACTTGGAAGTAATGGGTTTGTGTAGGTGCTTGTGGAAAATGGGCTGTGCTATTCAGGGTGGGAGTGACAAACACTGAAAACCTGTAAAAAGAACAGGGGGGGATTGCAGGCCCTGCTCTAACCCTACTTTGGTGTTGTCTCAGTTTGAAAGACAGGTGTCTGTCAAGGAAGGTGGGAGCCTTCCTTGGAATGGAGAGCACAGCCTGACACCCTGTTGGGCAGGGTGGTGGCTGCAGCCCCGTTGCAGTGATGGATGTGCTCTCGTCCAAGCGCTGATCCTGAGGACAGGTCGAGTCCGTCTCTGCAGCTCCAGGGGTGGTTCTGGAGCTCCTCTCCTCTGGGAATGCAGTGGCAGCAGTGTCCCAGTGTTGCAGAGCCTCAGTTTCTGTGCCAGTAGGGATGTGCAGTTCCTCCTGTCTGGCCGGGGCATCTCCCAATGGGATGATGGAATTGCAGGAGTCATTGCCAGAGCCCTGGATGGCCCATGAGCAGAGATGGCCCCCGGAGGGTGTGATCAGGGCTGGGTGATGCTGAGGATAAAGAGCACTGCCCCAGCTGGTTTAACAGCTCCTGGAGATGGGAACAGAGCACAGACTGGATGGGTGCACCTTCCATGGAACCTCRGACAGGTGTTTGGTGAGACCACTGGGATCAGGACAGGTGGAGCAGTGTGGCTTTCAAAGGGTTCTGAAGGATTTGGTGCAGATGTCAGCAGTGTCCACGGTGATCAATCACTCACTCACACACAATACCCTTTGTAAAGCAAGAGGAACCTTTCTAACAGCAGCAGCTTTTATGAAATAGTTGTGTGGTTTGAGATGTTGAGGGCTTGCAGCTTTATTTATTTACTTTTGTAAGCATCCAGGAAAAACCGTAAAGCCATCCTTKTAATGGGGATTGAAATGTGATTATGGTAAATCCACACTTCGGTTGCTCTCCACTCATTAACTTCAGCCTCAGGTGCACTGACCTTGCGAGGAGAATAAATCAAAAATGCATAAAAGGTTTAGCTCCAACCCCCACCCAGCAACACCCACCTTCAGCGTAGTTAAAACATCAAAAAGGGAAGAGGCCTTGATAATAATGAAGTTTGGGAACTCAAGAAATCATAGAGGTCACTTCAGATCCCATGGCCCCTGAGTGAAACCGTTTCAAGGCATTTTAGTTTTCTGACCTTCTTTGTACATATTTGAAAGCCACAGCTTTTTACCTCAAGTGCTCTAAAGAAGATTAAACAGCTTTTTAACATCTGTTGTGTTTGGTGTGTAGGAAGAGCTCTCGGTTGCTGGTAAGATAGATGAGGTTTTACATGGCTTGGGAAAGGTGTTTAAACACACTTTGATTTATGTTTTTGCATTCTTTTACCCTCTGAGAAGGGCTAAAGGAATACCTTGCTTTAGTTTGGTGATTTTTATTCAGAGGGAGAGAAGTGCTTGAGAAATAAAGCACAGCCACACCTGGAGGTCAGCTCTGCTGCAAGGTGTGAAAAGCAGCATCTGTTTAACAGCAAGCGGTGGCTGTGGGTAATGAGGTGGCACAGAAACATGGGGGTACGGAGGGAGCCTGGGAGAAGACGGAGGATAAAACCAGGCTGAGCTGAAAGAGAAACTCATATTTAACAGTTGTGGGACAGAGAAGAGATTTGGCAAATGGGATGTAAGGTATCTGCCTTTTCTGTTTTGAATAAAACATCCAGAAACCACCTGGAATCCTCCTGGAAGCTCTCTGCAGCTGCCAGGGGACCTTTCTCTGGATGTCACCCCTAAAACAGAGTTCCCAGTGCCCTGTGCTGACCTTTTTGGGGTGGCTTTGGCTCGGACCCAGCAGAGGAACGGGGCCGGCAGCTGTTTGCAGCCTTTGGTGGTTTTTCTCTCTCCTGGAACTCTCATCCCAAGCACATCTTTGAATTCAGGGCTGCGCTCTGCCCTGTCTGAGTTCCCCAGGGATCATCGCTTATGGCAGAGCAGCAGATGTGGGAGTGGGAATGGGATATGGAATGGGAATAGGATGTGGGATGAGAATGGAATGTGGGATGTGGAATGGGATGTGGATTGGGAATGGGAATGGAATTTGGAATGGGAATGGAAATGGAATATGGGATGTGGGATGTGGAATGGAATTTGGAATGGGAATGGAATGTGGAATGGGAATGGGAATGGGAATGGGAATGGGAATGCAACCAGCGATGCAGGGCTCTGCTCTCAGCCATTCCTTGGTGTTCCCATAAACTCCCCCCTTGGGGTTCACACCCCAGGAATCCAGGCTTTCTGCTTGGAATACCCTCACAGTCAGACCTGGAGCAGCTCCTTTGGAGATGTAACACTGGATTTCTGAACTCCACATGGAAAGCCAGGTGCTGAATCTCTTATTTATCAGAATTTCCCTCAGCGTTAACAGGATCTGGAGCTGAGCAGAGGATGCAGAGATTCAGCCCCAGGTTTCTGGAACTCAGATTTCCTGTTGCCGACATGCATTGCCTTGCATGAGTTAATTAACCTGCAGGGAGGATCCCTTTTTCTCCATTTGTTATTTACGTATTTTGCCCATTGCTCCTCCACTGGGCTGAAGGAATCTGATGTTGTCAGGTGATTGCAGTGATGAATCTGAAACAGAAGCTGAGCAGAGCTTGTCTGATGTTTGGGCTGTGACCTCCAGCCATGGCTCTGTGAGCTCCTGGTGGGAGCAGAAGGCTCTGTCCCCACGCTTTGGCATCCCACAGTGCCTGGGATGGGTTTCATGGAGGTTTGGACTTGGAGTGTTCTGGGGTGAACTCATTGAAGCCTCTCAGTGCCTGAAGAAGTCAACAGAAAAAGTGGAGAGGGACTTTCACCAGGGTGTGTGG
>NW_026623551.1:433485-436018 GCF_030028575.1 Malurus melanocephalus
TGTCAGCTCCCCTCTGACACAGAACTGGGTCACTGCTCAGCTGTTTCTGGCACAGCTCTATCAGGTTCCCTGCTTCACCTCCTTTTTCTCTGAACTTACAGGGGAAAAGGTAATTTGCATTAATTACCAAGAATTGATGCAAAACCAGGGTGCTGAGATGTTGAAAGACGAAGCTGYGAGCAGCAAGGATGGATTGCACTGCCCCTGCCTTGGCTCTGGGGCTKTCCCTGCTCCGGCCAGGGGAGCCAGGTCCTGCTGTCACCCTGCTTTGAGCTTCATCTCTGCTCCCTGAGCTGAGCCAGCTCCCTGTGCTGGTGGCTGCTCCAGGCTGTTGGGGGCACCCAAGGTGTCACCAGTGACCACAGCCCTGCCAGGGTCACTGCACTGTGGGCATCCTGCGTGTCCCTACTGACCACAGCTCTGCCTGTACCACTGCACYGTGTCCCCAGGATGTCCCCACTGACCACAGCTCTGCACCATGGGCACCCAGCGTGTCCCCACTGACCACAGTTCTGCCATGGCCATTGCACCCTGTCCCACTCCTGCTGTTTGTCCCCAGGGCCATCCCTCCTGCTCAGCTGCCCCTTGCTGGCACAAAAATCTCAGACATCCCAGGTCCTGCTGCTCCCAGTGCTGCTCTCCCCACCTAGGGGAACAAGCCCAGACTCCCCTTGCAGCCAAAATTTAATATTTTATTTAATATTCCCTGTCAGGATGCTCATCAGGAATGCAGCTTGGGGAGAAGGGAAAGCAGCTTTCTCTGTTTCACATTTTCAGAAGCTGTAAATAGCACAATAAACTTAAACTTCCTTGGAAAGCACTTTGTGCAATCTGAGCATTTTCCCCTCTAATTTGTCATCTCTGTAAAGTATCCTTTTTTTCTTACAGATTTATTGGTTTTCTTAGCCCAGTGATTCCTGAAACCTGACAGTATCACTTTTTAAAATGTGGGTATAATAAGGGACTTGGCAATTAAACAAACAGGGAAGAAAAAAAAAAAAAAAACAAACCAGAAAATGCTTTGGAATTTGGTTTTTTGAATAACTGCCTCGTCCCTGTGGAGTATCTGCAATTGAGACAAATAAAGTCTCTCTGGTTTGAKTCTTCCAGTACCTGAAGGAGCTGATGAGAAAGATGGAGAGGGACATTTTACAATGGTCAGGAGTGCCAGGACAAGAGGGAATGGCTTCAAACTGGGAGAAATGAGGCTTAGCTGGGATATTGGGAAGGAGTTGTTCCCTGTGAGGGTGGGGAGGCCCTGGCACAGGGTGCCCAGAGCAGCTGTGGCTGCCCCTGGATCCCTGGCAGTGCCCAAGGCCAGGCTGGACATTGGGGCTGGGAGCAGCCTGGGACAGTGGGAGGTGTCCCTGCCCAGTGACACTGGATGGGCTTTAATGTTCTTCCAACCCAACCCATTCCATGGCTCTCCATCACCTCCCTTCCCACCCTTGCCAGCCCCATTTTTTCATGCACAGGCCATTTTTCTCCTGCTGTTTCTTGCCCCTCTTTTTAAGACACGAGCACTGGGCTGTGCCAGGATATCCAGCAGGGCAGGTGAGCCTGCTGCAGCCTCCAGGCACTGGGACACAAAACTGCAGCCCCAGAACATGGTTTGTGCCTGGCTCAGGAGCTCAGATGCTCAAACTGGGATCCTTGAGAAGCTCAGATGCTGAGATTGAGGTCCTTGAGCCCTGTGGATGCRGGGTTGGGGAGAGGGCTGAGCCTGCTGGCTGTAAATCACCGTAATGAGAGGGGATTCACCAGAGAATGCTGTGTTTAATGCACACAGAGAGGATCAGACTTTGCTATTCCAGTCAGATCCACGCTCACCATTAGTGGAGATCTGTTCCAGGGATAGAAATGGGCTTTAGCAGGTRAAGCAATGCCTGGAAGCTGTAAATAAAGATGTCAAATGCTGGTCCATAGCAGAGCTGCAGGTACGGGCTGCAGGATGATGGCTTTGGCTGTGTCCATGGGTATCTGATATCCAATACAACATAAAAATGCTGCATTTCATAGCCAGGGTTGTGTTGAAGTGAGGGATGTCACATCCCCAGCCTCCAGCACTCTCTCTGAACATTCCCTGTTCCCAACCGCAGAGCCCAGTGAGCTTTTCATTGCAGGTCCACATGGAAAAATATCTCTTTGAGCTGTCATTAATTAATGGATCCTCATGAATTCCTTTGTGTGTTTGTCTTTGCTGAGGTGTTTCTGCCTTCCCTTGAAACCCAACTCTCCTCCCCTGRGCAAGCTGATCCTATTGTTTGGTTCTAGGAAAGTGAAAAGAATCCCTCTGCTGCGGTGGGGTGACCCTGTCTGGGCACCCCAAGCCTCTGTCACTGCCCTGCTCAACTGGCCAGGGGACAGAGGGCACAGGGAACAGCTCRGRGTGGGATTAGGGCAGGGGASATCCCTCCCCAGGGGCTGCCATGGGCAAACCCACTCAGCTGGGGRAATCAGGGTCATTTATCACCCAGCAGATCAGAGCAGCAAAGTGAGAAACAAACCCCAATGTGAGAGCAACTTCACAGCC
>NW_026623551.1:436838-439225 GCF_030028575.1 Malurus melanocephalus
GAGCAGCTGGAATTGGCTCCAACAGACACTTCCAGCAGCTTCTCACAGAATCCCTGTACCCCCTCCCCATCCCTGGCCCCCTCTCCATCCCTGGACTCCCTCCCCATCTCCCAGTCAAACCTAAAACCCTGCTGAGGGTTAAACGCCAGACTGGGGAATGAGCAGCAGCAGCAGCAGCAGAGATCCCTTAGAAGGCTCCAGCTCCTCTGAAAGTGYCCTTGATGCTGCAGATTGAAGGTAGATCAGTATGGAAAACATGACCTAGATGTTCTTTCTAAGCAGAATACTTAGAGATACACACATAAATATATATTTATAATCATCTTGCAGGCGCTGGCAGCTCTTTAAAGGAGCAGCAAAAGCTTTTTTTTTTTTTTTTTTTTCAGAAATGCCACATCAACAGCCTCGGCACAGTCCCCAGTGATTAAAGCTACACCTACAAGAGAAGCTGGAAGCTCTGCCAGTAAAGCTTCCTCCTGCTAATGCTGCTGAAAGACCCTTCATTATCCCACCCAAGGCAGAGCTGAAAAACAGATCCTTTCCAGCATCCCTGCATCAAAAAAGAGATTCGGGCAGCAGCAGCAGAATCAAATATACAGAAATAYTTCACCCTTTCTGCAGTGATTTGCAGACACCCCTAAGTCCCGTATTCCATGTTCAGAGACCCTGTGCTTCCCGTGAGTGGCCATTTGATTGCTTATTCAGAWTTTTTCCAGAAAGCTCTTTTGCATTAGGAGTGTGCTTTAACTTGAGATCTACTGCTGGATAATTGATAAATTATGGCCACGAATAGCTGAAATATAATTAGTTATTATGAGGTAGAGAATTGTCATTTTTATAAGGAGAACTATCAAATTACTTTTGCAGGATTTGAATAACCAGTTATTAAACGTGAACATAATTAAGATTAACCCTTTTTGGGTCATTGCATCTGTCCAAATTTATTTTGTTCCATGGTAGGCTCGTAGTCCAAATTAACGTTGAGATCTTGTAGGCGTTGATCACAAATTATCTCCTAAGCCAAGATGGAGCTGAATAAACAGCAAGGTTTGGACTGATCACTGATGGGATCCAGCTCAGGCAGCTGCTGCAGGGAAATTTCAAMTAAATGGGTTTGAATCAGAGGTAGGTGTTGTCCTGGCCATTTACACAAGGATGGCTGACAGGCTCTAATGTACCTTCAGTTCCCAATGCACTGCTGAGATTCTCCACACAAAAGAAATAAAATGTGTCTTTGCAAGCAAGACATCAGTGTGAGAATTTAATCCAGTAAATGATGTTTTATCCACTGGATTGCTCCATCTTGGACCAAGTTACTTGTGGGAGTAACTTGCCCACACCYTGGTCAAAAGCTTTATTCCCAAACCCAGTTCTGGGGTTCCCWGTTCCTCCAGCACTCACTGGTGGAGCACATTTTATCTAAGGGAGCAGCAGCATTGACTTCACCAGAGCTGTCCCTGGCACTGCCCAGGCTCCCCAGGGAATGATCCCGGCCCCGAGGCTGCCAGAGCTCCAGGAGCGTTTGGACAGCGCTGCCAGGGATGCACAGGGGGGATTGTTGGGGGGTCTGGGCAGGGACAGGGGATGGGCTGGGGGATCTCTGTGGGTCCCTTCTCAGAATATTCTGATTTCAATTGGGAGCTCTAACTGGGAAGCTGAAGCTCTGAAGTCCTTAATTTCAATTACCTGGAGAGGTGCTCGAGCCAGACTGCAGAGTAAGCTGTTTGTGGCACCTGCGTGCTGCAAATCCTGCGCAGTGAGAGCTCGGAGCTGGTTGCCCTCTTGAGCCCATTGACTYGAACCTCTGGAGTGGCTCCTTGTGCTCCCAGCTCTGCTTCCTCCTCCAGCCACACTGAACCAGCACAGGCAGCTTGGTGCTAATCTGAGTTAAGAGATTTTGTCTTTCTTTTGAAAAAAAAATTTATATCCATATATAAAATTTCAAAGGGACCTACTCAGCTTTTACTTGGTGCAATTTAGGTACAGGTGGAAAAAATTCCATCTGTGGAATGTTTCTATGCAAGATGACAAATGCTCTGATGGAAAGGAGCCTGCTTCCCCCAACCAGGGGCAGTCAGGTGAGGGAGAGTGCTCAGAGTGTGCCACGTTCACCTCATCTGCCTTCTCTATGGCCAGCAGAGAATGCCCAGCATCAGAGGTACAGATGGCCAAAAGCACTGTMYRAGGTYCCATGGAAGGTGCACCCATCCAGTCTGTGCTCTGTTCCCATCTCCAGGAGCTGTTAAACCAGCTGGGGCAGTGCTCTTTATCCTCAGCATCACCCAGCCCTGATCACACCCTCCGGGGGCCATCTCTGCTCATGGGCCATCCAGGGCTCTGGCAATGACTCCTGCAATTCCATCATCCCATTGGGAGATGCCCCGGCC
>NW_026623551.1:440475-442352 GCF_030028575.1 Malurus melanocephalus
CCCCTCCTGTCAGGGAGTTGTGCAGAGCCACAAGGTCCCCCCGGAGCCTCCTTTGCTCCAGGCTGAGCCCCTTTCCCAGCTCCCTCAGCCACTCCTGGGGCTCCAGACMCTTCCCCAGCTCCGTTCCCCTCTCCCACACCTGRATGTGTGCAGATCAGAGGTATCATTGTGCTGTTGAGTTGTTGTGTGTCCCAGCTTTTGCCAACGCAGAAGYACGAGAGCAGTAATTCTCTGGCTAATTATTCTGATACTTCCCTTCCTTAAGAGGCTCTGAGATGAGTGTATCTTTTAAGAAAAAAATAATTAAGTCATGCATCCAGTCGGTTATTTCCCAGAGAAATATCCTTCTCCTGAGAATGAGTCTTTCCACAGTAATTTCTCTGCAAAAAATGCAAATCCATGGTTCAGGCCCCAAATAAACYCCCACTGGAATGGCACCAGTGCTGCTGGGGTTCTTTAGCCATTCCCAGCTCCAGCACTCAACCACAAGCCTGAAACTCCTCACCTTAGTCCTGCTCATGTTCTCCCTTTCTYTGAGGCTTTGAAGAGCTTAAAGATCACCTCTCTCAAAGTACTTGACAAAAGTACCTCTGCTCTGTGAGAAGGTAACTTCTGCACTCCTCATCTGAAGCATTTTTCCATCTGCCTGATCTTTTCATCCTTTTTTTTTTTTTTCTCCAAAAATTCACTTTTTTTCTGCTTTTTGTTTTATGACCTGAATCCTACTCCTTTATGGCACCTCTGCAGTGCTGTGTCCAGTTTGGGGCTGGAAATGAAATACATTTAGGCTTTGACTTTCCATGTGGCAATCTCAAACTCTGTTTCCCCCTTGCATTCCCCACATATTTCCTCCCTCTACCATCATCCCTGGTCCATCCCTGTCCCCAAGCCCTTCAAAACTCACCAGGGCATTCAGGATTAATGGCTGAGCTTTAGTGTTTCCATCCACAAATGGATATTGCTCATCTGGAGGTTACGGTCAGAGCTGCTGGCTCTAAACCTCCTTAAAGATATGATGCCATAAAAAAATTGTAAATGCTATTGATGGTTTATTATTTTTTATCTGTAATATTTACTGCCTTTCACTTCTTTCTTGTACAACATGGCAGATGTTGTTCTGCCTCCTGAAGATGTGTGTTAAATCAATTGATCCAGGGTTTTTTCAGGTGTCCTTACTTAGTGTTAGTTTTCATGTACACGTTTTRGGATCTATGTAAAATACGCCTTAAATAGCTGAATAAAATAAATGCCAGGGCTCTTACAGCTTTTTCCACCTGCTTTCAATGCAGAGCTGCCAAACAATTTCAGTGGTTTATAGCCTGTTGCCCAAAATCAAATTCTGTGTTACTTTTGGTTTAAGGGCTAATAGCTTTTTGAAATATATTAGTGTTTTCTGGTGACAGATCCAAGATTAGCTGTTTATCCATTGTTCCGAAAGGTATTCCATAATCCTGTGGCACAGTCAACTTTATGAGGAATTTTACAGCCTTTCATGAGTGCATTGTGGTTTAAAATGCTAAAAAAGCTGTTAAGGAGAGAGGAAAACAAAGCGCTGCAGGGTGTCCCTGTGATGTTCCATCGGCCCTTGAAGTGCAGCGCTGGGGAGTGAGGGGGGATGGCTGCAGGGCTGCAGGGATTCAGGGATGGATGCAGGGATGGATGCAGGGATGGCTGCAGGGATGGATGCAGGGATGGCTGCAGGGATGCAGGATGGATGCAGGGATGGATGCAAGGATGGATGCAGAGATGGCTGCAGGGATGCAGGGATGCAGGGATGGCTGCAGGGATGGCTGCAGGGATGGCTGCAGGGATGCAGGGATGGATGCAGGGATGCAGGGATGGATGCATGGATGGATGCAGGGATGTAGGGATGGATG
>NW_026623551.1:443110-451673 GCF_030028575.1 Malurus melanocephalus
AGAAATTGTTCCCTGTGAGGGTGGAGAGGCTCCGGCACAGGTTTTCCCATCCCTGGCAGTGTCCAAGGCCAGGCTGGACATTAGGGCTTGGAGCAGCCTGGGACAGTGGGRGGTGTCCCTGCCCATGACAGGGGTAGCACTGGGTGGGCTTTAAGGTCCTTCCAACCCAACCCATTCTGGKATTTTCTTTTATGATTCTGGGATTTTAGGCTGTGCAAAAGCAGGACTTTGGGARTGCATCCATTGCTCCCAGGTGGTTCCTGCAGGGCACAGCAAAGGCAGAGCACTTCTGGGGGAGGGCAGGGCTCAGGACACCCCTGCTTTTTGTCTCTTGGGGATATATCTTGGATGAATCTCTCCATAACACTTTACTCTCCTTTCGCATGGAGAAAAAGGGAAACTCAAGTGCTGTGATGAGACAGAGCAGAGGAGGGAGAATTGGATGGGCTCAGCACAGCTTTTTTCATTTAAAAACTCCTCTGTGAGACCTTCAGCCCTAGATGCAAATGTATATTCCTTCAGGAGGAGTATTTCAGAGGCAGGGTCTAGCACATCATTTTCTCTCACTGCCTCCTTAAAGATGTCATATCCTTCACCCACAACAAATGCTATTGTTGGAAAGAAAATGGAAAATCTCTCTGGMCATTCTTTGGAAATGAAAGCAGCAATCTTCAAAGCTAAGAACAATCCCTTCAGGGTAGCTGAGTAACTACTCAGACTGTACAAAAGCAGCCAATTTGTACTTGTGAAGGATGGAGACTCAGCTCTTCCATCAGGCTGGAGATGTTTGTACCTGGCAGTGGCTGGAGTCGTCTGTCACTGGGACATGGTGGGCTGGGCTTGGCACTGAATGGTGCTTGAAGCCTGTTTTTGTCATGTGAAGAAATCACAGCTGTTTGTATCATGGGGAGAAATCACAGCCTGTTTTGGTCATGGAGAGAAATCACAGCCTGTTTTTATCATGGAGGGAAATCACAGCCTCTTTCGGTCATGGGCAGAAATCACAGCCTTTTCTGGGCACCAATTTTCCTTGGATGGAGGAAGAGACAGGTCTGATTGAACCTTGGGATCTGCTTTCCTTTGCAGCTCCACCAKCCAGTGCCCTCTGGGAGTGGAGCAGGCTCAGCCTCCCCTGGTTTGTCCTCCCAGMCAAAACTCTGCTTTGTTTTGTCATGAAACAAGAGGAGAAGTCAGGGTTCTGCTGCGAATGACTCTCCAGCTGAGAGTATCTGCGTAAAATGGGAGACTCCTACCTGAATTTGGGAGCCTCCACACCAGGATTGGCAGTTTTGCAGACCCCAGACCAACCACCCCCACTGTGATGGTGACTGTTGCAGCACCGGTGCTGCCCTGAGGAGTTCAGTGTGCTCAGCCATTGTGAAATTGCAGCCCTCAGCTGGGTGTCTGTGTTTGATCCATGAGTAGATGGACAGGATGATCAGAGGGSTGGAGGTTGAAGCTCTTCTGGGAAGAAACATTGAGAAAATTGGGATTTTTCAGYCTGGAGAAGGTTTGGRGTKACTTTGTTGTAGCCTTGMAGTGCCTGAAGGAGCTGACAGGAAAGATGGAGAGAGGGGATTTACAGGGCCCTGGCACAGGGTGCCCAGAGCAGCTGTGGCTGCCCCTGGATCCCTGGCAGTGCCCAAGGCCAGGCTGGACATTGGGGCTGGGAGCAGCCTGGGACAGTGGGAGGTGTCCCTGCCATGGCAGGGGTGGCACTGGRTGGGCTTTAAGGCCTTCTCCAATCCAAGCCATGCTGTGATCCTGTGACTGCTCTGAAAACTGAGCTCTGGGCTTTACCTGGAGACACTCAATGAATCATCTAAAATAAATCCAGTTTGGGTTTATTTTTCCCACTCCACCTTTCACTGAACTCCACAAGGATACACAGCACCTGTGAAGTATTGCTGAGACAGGCACTCAGTATGTTTTGGGAACTGGGAAAACAGTTCTTGTACTGATTCCCAAAATAAAACAAAGGCTGCCTGAGAGGGAAGTTCAGCTGTTTAACTCCTAGTGTAAACACATATATGTCTGCTTCTTGACCTACTTGATTTTCTAAACATTAAGAACGGCTTTGAATTAGTGTTTTTGCTGGGATGCAGACCTCCTGAAATTTTTATGAGAAGCATGTTCTAAATTCTGTAGCAAGAATTTATTGATGTCAATCAGAGCAGTTTAATCAGTGCAATGCCGTTCTCACTGGCATTCGTCAAGCAGTTGTTGCCATCTATGGTTGCTCTTTATTGGGAGGTTTAAATTTTKGGGGTTAAAGCAGGGTATGATTTGCAGATGATCAGCCCACCATCCATGACCACAGCAGRATAAACATTGCCTTGGCATGGCTGGGGGACATGTTGAGCACRGTGCAAGAGAGATCTGAGTCCTCCAGAAGAAGAATTACATGAAAAGGCACAAAGAGGCGAGTATTTGTGCACACTGCTGGTAAAAATTTGCTTTCTTTAATACAACGCTTTGTATTTTGAGATCAACTCATGAAGAATCCTCATAGATCAGGAATAAAAGCAGGTGTCAGTTTTCCATTGATATCTCAGGCTATGCCATGGCCAAGTGTTGGATTTGCACCTTCAGTGCAGTATCCCTGGCTCTGGACTGTCCTCCTCCCTGGCASTGTCYTGCYGGGRAAGCARGAGCAGGGGCAGAGCCATGGAAGGYTCACAAAGGGTTTTGAGCCTTGACCCTAAGCTGAGTACTTGGGGTGAGGCATGGGATAATAATCAGCATGAGCTGTAGCACCCAGAACGTCCTCGGAGCCAGGCTTGAGGAGCAGTCGAGAAGGGATTCTCCATCTCTGGGGTCTGCTCTGCTGTGGGGGAGGCCAGATTGCTACAGGAAGCAGGGCCCAGCTTTTAGGGACACAGCTGAGCCCTGGTTCTTCCACCAACACACACCAATTTCTGCTCTTTTTCTTGGCTGCAGTGTCAGATCTGCACTGCTGACAGTCACRGGAAAGGCAGTCCTGATGTTGATGGGAACAGGGATATGGTGCAGACTGATTTTGGGATCTTTCAGCTGCTCCCCACTGCCATGGATGCATTGCAGTGCTGGTGAAGGGACCCTCAGCTGAGGGTGTCAGCCTGGGGCTGAAGGGTCTGCTGACAAACTGACATTTACTGCCCTTGGTTTCGTCTTGGTCAGGTAATTTGTGTCATCTTTTGGTTTCCTTGGAAATTTAAACCCAGGGAATGGCTTCAGACTGCCAGAGAACAGGGATAGATGGGATATTGAGAAGGAATTGTTCCCTGGGAGGATGGAGAGGCCCTGGCACAGGGTGCCCAGAGCAGCTGTGGCTGCCCCTGGATCCCTGGCAGTGTCCAAGGCCAGGCTGGGCATTGGGGCTGGGAGCAGCCTGGGACAGTGGGAGGTGTCCCTGCCATGGCAGGGGTGTCACTAGATGGGCTTTAAGGTCCTCTCCAACCCAAACCCTTCTGGGATTCTGTGATTTTTTCAAAGGCCTTCAGGCATCTTTTTGTTTGCAGGCATAACATGAAGGAACAATGGTACTCCCTGGCTCCATCAGATGATGATTAGGTGCTGAAATAACTTAGGCCATGTAAGTATCTCCCGTAATAAAAAAGAAATAAGTGAGAATTTATTTTCTAGGCACAGAAAAAGTCAATATTTAAMATGGATTTTCCAATTTTTCAATGATTTATCAAAATTCCGATGAACTTGCTCCTCTTGCTCTTTTCCTTTCCCCCCTGTTTTTCAAGAAAGAAGCCAAAGCTTTTCAGAACAGCTCTAAGGATAAAATGATTTAAGAATTAGGTTGTAGTCATCAAGCTGAATATTGAAGTTCAAAGCAACAAACTGAAGAGTAGTTGAGTTTTAAGCTATGATTTTGTTTTTTCTGAGTAAGTTCCTTAATTTCTGAAGTCAGTGAAGGGCTGAAGCCATTCTAGAAGCTTTATAAATGCTGATCCTGAAAGATACTTATTGATAACCATAGCAAAAATCTTTTTAATATCCTTGAGGGAACCACAAAGCAATCTCATAAGCTAAAAGTACAATAAGTTGCTTGTTTTTTCACAGCATTTCCCTGATGTATCAGTGACGAGCTGTCCATGCTCAGAGGCTGAACTTAAAAATTCATGAAATATGAATAGAGTTATTGTAATGTGGAACTAAATATGTTCCAAACTTTGAAGATAACGCTGAGGAAAGTTACTTTGGTGCATTGGCTGTTCCCAGAGTGGAGAAAAACGTTACGGCTGRAGATAAAGGGTTCACTCCTCGATGTTAAATACGTGCCTGAAGTGCTGTCAGAAATGGCTCAGAGAGAGCAGAGTGAGCCATCAACTTTGTAATATTGGCTTCTGAAAAGAATAAAAAAAATCTTTCAATGCAAGTTTTACTCATTTCACTAGCCTGGGCATCACAGTGATGTTGGTGACCCTTGCAGGGAGCAGATTCCGGCATGGAGAAAACTCCAGTGGGAAAAACAARGAGTTCAAAGGCAACATGGAGGCTTAAATTCACCTGCCTGATGGATGTGGGGCTTCTCAGGGGTGCTTTGGGTGGCAAAACAACAAAATTAAGGCTGAATATTCAGGATTTTTTGAGAGCTTGAGAGGAAAARGGGAAAATGCAACTCCTGAGCACCACCTGAAGCCTGAAAACAARGAAATAACCCGATTTCACTCACCACACGCCAGCCAGAACGCTCAGATTCTGAGGACACAAAATTGGCTTTGAACTGAACATTTTCTGCAGATTTTTATTTGGTTTTGTTGGTTATTTTCTTATGCAGATCATTGTTTTCCTACAGGGATTAGGTCACAGAAAGGCTCATTTATGCACTTCAAGGAAATTTAGCTGAAGGACCCAAATGTTTTATTTTCTCATGCTGGTGCTCTAAGGCTGGAAATGTAGCTGGGATCATCTGGAAGAGGACAGAACTGGTCCTGAGGGAAGGCACCTCTGCCCTGCAGAGCCCCCAGCACTGACAGAAGCTGCAGTGAGTAACAGAAACTATTTTTTCCTGMCTGTTTTACATCTCCCAGATTGTGAAGACAGTCTGCCCCAGATCTGTCATGGTATCATGCTACCATCACACACTTCTGAAGCGATTGGGGGGTGATAAGTTCTGCAAATCAAGTTATTTTTGTATTTTTAATTCTTCTTGTAACTGGCAGCTCATGTTGGCTGTATTTTAAGGAGCAAAGACTTCAGCTAAAGCATTACTATGTCATTAACCAATCCATTGAATATTCATGATTTAGTGGATTTTTTTCCCCCACAGAAGGAGAGAAGTAATTATTTTGGCTAGCACTTGAAAAGTGTGTGTGTGCTGTTCACAGAACTCCACTGGAAAGGGCAAAAATAGAATTTTTCTATTAGACATGCAAGCTGATCTCCTCTGCCCGATACTGAGAAATATCCTTTAGTTCTTCTTCTCTATTTAGTAACAATGTTTCAAGATTCTTTTTTTTCTTGGTAGAAATGTAATGAAAATGGAAAAAAAAAAAAAAAGATAAAAAATAGAAGCAAAAAACCTCCAGACTCTCCAGTGGAGGCTGAGCTATGCCTTGGTTGAACCCTGATTTAGAGAGTGGAGTCTTGACAAATCTTTTCAAGCTACCATTTTGTATTTGCTGTTGAAGTTTAGTTCAGTGTTCCAGGGGTGCAAATCTCAGAAGGAAATATGGGTGGGGAAGCGGCTTTCAGGACCTGGAATGCCACAAAGACCGTAGAAGATCATAACTTTTCTTGGTCTCCTGCAGCCATGTCCTCTCGGTGTCCATCTCCAGGGCAGGGTGACAGCAAGTGGCCTCAGGCTGTTCCAGGGGAGGCTGAATTAGCTATCAGGAAAACAATGAAAGGGTGGTCAGGGCCTGGCACAGCTRTCCAGGGCAGGGGTGGAGTCACCATCCCTGGAAGTRTTMAAAAAAGGTGTGGATGTGGCCCTTGGGGATAGGGGTCAGTGCTGAACAGGGTRGTGCTGCTGGGTTAGTTTGGACTCGATGACCTTGGAGGTCTTTTCCAACCTTGGTGATTCCATGACTSTCTGATTCAGTGGATTCTTTGATCCCTTTTGTTTGTTATCCAAAGCACTCTGCTCCCCTCGTCGCTGCAGGGGACGGACAGAGGGATATATTTGTGGAGAATTCTGCAGCTCTGGTGACACAGGTGACCCTTGGCTCTCTGGCAGTCCCAGAGACCTGAGCCTTGTTCAGAACATGCTGGGGGAATTTCTAAGGACACACTGAAGGGAATGTGATCTTTGGTGGGAGTACTTCGTGCTTGGCTTGGTCCTCAGACCAGAAGTGATTAGAGTACAACGGAAAAATTGGAAACAACTTTCCCCAAGACAAAGAAATGAACAAGGGAAAGAAATGAACAAGGGAAAGAAATGAAAGAAATTAAAGGAAAATCATTGCTGCTGCTGAGAGCAGCATGGCAGAAGGGGCCTGGGGAACTGCACAACAGCTCAGAAGGGGGATCAGTTTTTTCTCAGGCTGCTCTGCAAAGGGAAGCACTGCCCAGCTRTCCCCGAGGCGAGCAGCAGGGCCAGCTCTCCTGGAGGCAGATGTAGCTGGGCTGGGGACAGTCCCAGGTGATGGGATCGTTGTCAGTCAGCACAGCTTYGAAGTCTGTTTGCCTCTCCCCTGAATAACAGAGCAGCAGCAGCAACAACAGATTCCCGGGGAGGTTTTTGAAGTGAATCCTCCCAGAYAGGGCAGGGGAGCTGTTGGCACATGTGTATTCTGAATTTGCAGAATTCAGAATCTTTCGTGTTAATTCCCATAGATATTTTTCCCTTGCATTTTTTTGGACATCTTTCTTTTCTCCTGCCATGCTTCCTCCCCAGGACCACACATGCTCATGGTGCCAGGTGCCCTGWGGCCATCTGTCACCCTAAGGGGAGCTGTGGCTTTCTCCCTGCCTGGTGTTTTTTTGGGGACTTAATTCTSCTCCTTTCTTGGTGGCAAAAATATGTGCCTTGTCCTTCAGCAAGGAGCTGCTTCAAATTATTGCATTCTTTTTTTAAGTTCCTAAAATTATGATTTTTTTTTTTGCACTGGGATCATCTGTAACAGCCATGTGCCAAATGTCTTCAAACCCAGCTTTTCCCAAACTGGTTKATAATTAAAATAGATCTTGCTGTTACTGTGTAATGCACCAATCTGACTTCAGTGGGAGCAGTGGGTAATGAAGGACAACGGGAACGGGTCTTTATCCCAGGCTGCTTCAGAATAAGCAGCAGGTACTTTTCTGCTTGCACAAATATTTCTGCTACTGACAGTTCAGGCCATGTGKTTTCCCTTTTTGGTAAACTACTCTGCCAAGTTTGGGTGGTGTTTGTTTATTTGTTTAATAAAAACTGCTTTTATTTATAGAGAAGAAAAATCTCAGTTGTCAGCTCTGGAAACAAACCTTCTGTTTATCATGTGCCAAAACACCCCTATAGATAACCCCCAAACCAGCTTCCCCCTCAGTGCCTGCCAAAAGCCGGTTTTCAGCAATTTGTGAGGTATTTCTAGCTCTGTGTCACGCAAACCATTCACATTTTCACCCTCCTAGCAGAATAATGAACCCGAGTGTGTTTGACGGACTGACCACAGTGTTTTAGGGTCTGACTATGAGTTATGTGCCTGTCTCTTCTCCAGGTTGGTAGGAGGATCCTGGATGTGAACACAGAAGCCATAAAAGACTTCATGTGCAGCTAAGACTAAATTAAAACTCCAAAGCAATTTTAGGTTTGTTTCCATGGCATTGATTTTTCTGTTTCCCTTTTTTTTTGTTTTTAATTACGGCTTTAAGGTGAGAGGGGTTATTCTTACCTTTTGAAAAGTTGCCTTGTAGGATACAATGGCTCAAGGTTGTTTGAATTTCTAATCCCTATTGGTGCCATCTTTCTGAAAAGSAGGGTTAACTGTGGCGCATGGATAAGGCTCAGAAAAGGGGGGTTACTGGGGTTGTTCAGTAGTAGCTGTGTTGTCAAGAGAATACTCAGCATTCTGGCATTAAAACGTCGGATGTGAATTGTAGTTTATGATGTTTATCGCTTTACCTCATGTCAGGGTTCGAGGTACAGACGGTCCTTGCTAACGACAGCGGTGACAGCTCTGAAGTCATTCTCGTGCCCCGGCACAGAGGGTTTGGAGAGCCGGGAGAAGCCGACGCTGCCTTTGTCATTCTGTGCCGGGCAGAGCAGAGCTGGGGACAGGGCCACGCACCGGCCCGGGGGCTCAAACTTTCGGTGACACGGAGCAGCACGAGCGCCTTACCGCGACCGACCCCAGCTCAGCCCGTTAGAACCCCGCACCCCGCAAGGCCCGGGCATCCAGCATCCCGCACCCCACATTCCCCGCACCGTTCCGGTCCCCCGCACTTTGCATCCCCTCACGGCCCTTTGCAGCCTCCGCACAGCCCCGGCATCCCGCATCCAGCACCCCGCTCGGGCCCGGCATCCAACACTCCTCATCCCCGCACGGCCCTGGCAGCCCCCGCTCCGCACCCCGCGCTCCTCATCCCCTCACGGCTCAGCCCCCGCGCCGCGCAGGGCCGGGGGGCGATGCCCGGCCGCGCTGCCCGCTCG
>NW_026623551.1:452198-459963 GCF_030028575.1 Malurus melanocephalus
GATGTGCGCGCAGCGGCGGGCGGCCGCCGGCCCGCTCCCATAGCCCTGCCGGCAGCGCGGCGGCTGGCGGGGCCCCTCGGGAAGTTTGATGGCTTCTTTGAGGAGAGTCAAAGTCCTGCTGGTGCTGAACCTGATCGCCGTGGCTGGCTTCGTGCTCTTCCTGGCCAAGTGCAGACCCATCACGACCAAGAGCGGCGACTCCTTCCATGACATCCATCCCAGGGCAGAAGTGGTCAACTTGACAGCCCGCGGCGTCAGCTCCATCCAGGATGCGGTGCTGAAGAGGCTCTCGCTCCTAGAAGACATCGTCTACAGGCAGCTGAACGGTAGGAATGGTTCTCGTGCTCTTTCATGCGGTTGGGGTAGGGGCGCGGGTGGTGACTCGAGGCTCGGAGCCGGTGCCCGCCTTGCCTGAAGTTTGCATGACGGACCCCGGCTCTTCCCTCTGTTACTGTGGGAACGRAGTCTCAAGGGACTGAAACGATTTAGCATTTAATTTCCAAGTTCTATGTGTGTTTAAAGCTCGGAGTACCTTGCACAGGATGGAAGGAAATGGAAATAACAGAACGCTGCCTTTCAGATTTATAGCGGCGGTCAGAAAATGACAGTGGCACGATTTCTGCATCAAACGAGCCGGGTGTGCAGTGGGCAAGCACGGCTCGGAGCAGCACCATGTGTATTGATCGAGGGGATGGCTTTTACTCCTACGGAGCTGGGCTTTGGAAAGGAGTTTTTAAGTGGCTCAAGCGTGTTGCATCATTTGAGTGCAGAAGGTCGGAAAGCAAAAGGCACTTTCTCTCAGAAGTTAAGCAAACTGTTCAGTGTTTCCTATGGCTCAGCACTGAAAACTGCTAATTAAAATCTCWAGTAATGCGTCTCTTTATAGCACAGAAAAGGGATTTCTATTAAAATCTCACCAGGTCCCGTAATTCTGAGATGTAGAAAGGGAATTCTAAAGATGCTGTGCAGGATAGAGAAATGCGTTTCAAAGATGTAAGAAATCTAGGTGAGATATCTGATTAAAACACTCACTGTGGGAGCTGATTTTTTTAAAGTTGTTCCCCACAGATTCACAACTGGGGGTGTAATTTCAATCAAGGGTCTTGCTTATTGCTTCCCATCTCGGTAGCTTTAATGCCTGCAAGTTTCCGTGTGTCGGAATGAGCAGAGTTGGTGTTTCTGGCAGTGCAGCGTGATTCCCTCTCGGAGTTTGGGAAATGGAGCTGACGCCCGGTGCTGTGCTGAWCCAAAAGCTGGTGTGTGCTGTGTCTCTGTGGGTGACGCTTGTGCGCCCAGGAGGACAGGCAGGTGCAGGGATGCAGTGTGGCTCTCCCAGAGCGYTTGGCTTTGGGGACAGCCCTGGAGCACTCGGCTGGAGAGGAAAGTGTTACTGATATTCCTACTTTGTACACTTGAATGAGAAACCTGCCCTGGCTGTGCCTAGCACCATGAGATGCTGAAGCAACGCTGGTGGGTGGTAAACAGAGGTGAAGCATAGCGAGGAATGAGGTACAAAGTTGAATGTTATTTGCAGTCAAACTGTGAAATTGCCTGGTCCTGAATCCTGCTAGAGCAGAAGTTTCCAAGAATATTGAGGCAGTTATTGGGCCAATAACTGCAGCTCAAGATAGGACCCCTTATACCAGGATCTTGGAGTAGGGTAGGACGAGTTATGCAGCAGTCTGCCATCCCTGCGASCACGGAGGGCGAGCTGAGATTATCAATTACTGCCCTGCTGCGGAGGTTAATGTGGCACTCCCTGCTCTGCCCTGCCCTGCCCTTCCCCTTCCCRGGGGCTGCTCTGGGCGCTGGCTGGGGCTGGTGACAGGAGCTGCAGGGGCAGGGACAGCTCAGTGCTGTCCCCAGGCTGTCGTGGGCACAGGGAGCGCTGTGCTGGAGCCTGCTCAGGGCTGAGCAGCAGTCATGCACCTACAGARCAGGGGAGGCAGGGAGGGAATAGATCTGTTGGCATATCACAAACGTTTTCTCAGGGCAGGCAGAAAGCCGAGCACATAAATGTGACATCTTGTCTGGCCTCTGCATCCTGGGGTGATTTATAGCAGTGCTGATCAGTCTGGCTGAAAAATAGCTCTGGCACGGCGCTTATGTAACTTTGGGTCAAATGTATATTTGGTACATGTGGTTTGGAGAGGAGCTCAGCGTGCTCCGTGCTCTGAGGGGTGGCTGAGTGGGGTTATCAGCAGGATATGGGGGGTCAGGTGCACCCCATCCCCACCCAGCAGCACTGAAAGGAAACAGTCACGGTGCTGGGACAGCGCCTGGGACTGAGGGTGGGGTGCAGCTGGGTTGGCTGCTCCGGCAGGAATTTTCTGTGCCTGGATCAGCGTTCATCCTGGGCACTTGAGGAGCACCTCTAGAATCTCCTGCCTGCTTGAAATGTGCAAATAGGAGCTCCCCAATTCTCTTCAATTTTCATGTGGGGAGTTGGGTGCTGGTGCCTCACAAATCCCACCTTAGTTCTGGGCCAAGCGCCCTGCACAGTGACCCACTGGCAGAGGATTTCTCTTTTGGTTCTAAAAGGTCAAGTTTCATTTGAAATCTGACCTGTGGTTTAGCAGCTACAAAATCATGGAATAAAGTATCCTATAGGGTGGCATGTGGAAAGACTGCCCCTCACAGAGGGGTCAGAAAATTGACAGTGGCACGATTTCTGCATCAAACGAGCTGGATGTGCAGTGGGTGAGCACTGGGAAGTGTTTGGCTAAAGAAAGAGCTCCAACCCAGTCTGGGTGCAGCCAGCTATGGATTTCTTCTGCATTACAGGACTTGGCTGGGTTTCAGTGGGAGTTGAAGCCATCTTTAAAAACCTGAATCTCTTCAACAGCTCCATTCTGCACAGATGAAATGAGCAATCTGATCATCCCGTTGCTGTGGGTTTGGTCTGTGAGTCACAGAGTGTAAAGCATATTGGAAATAACAGCTCTCAGTGGTACAGCAGCCCTCCTGTTTTACGTGTGTATATTTATTTATCTCTGTAAAGGTTGGCCATGAAAACAAGCTAAACAACACTGCCTTGGCTCTGGGAAAGGAGGCATTTGACACAATCATTCTGTCTGAATGACTTTTCTCTGCCATGCCATTCTGAAATGACATTAGGCTTCCTTTTACTCCTCTCTGTGCAAGAAGATCTGTCCCAAATGTAGCCAAATCTGCACACTTGCTTTGTTCTTTCTAAAAGTTGATTATTGCTCTTTAAGTCATTGCACAAGTTGTGTGGGGTTTGCTSTTTGCTGGTCTCYGATCGATGGCTCCCRCACYCAGAGGTACGAGGGTGCCCTTTGGRATGGAGGGCTYTGTATGTGCAGGCACTCATCTGGCAATTCAGAGGATTTTTAATTTCTGCAGTCACTTTTATGGATGGAATTCTCTTGTCCAGCGGATGTCCAGAGAAAGCTAATGAAGGTCAGACAGGAGCATGTGTATTTTACTAYGGGTGTTAACTACAACTTGTCTTTTTGATCCAAGCCTGCTTTTTTTGCGTGCTGACATTTACATAAGCACAAATTGTGATCCAGATTATTTCCATCTTTATGGAGATTTGCACAAATGAACTTCTCAGTTTGTGTTTACAAAGAGGGGGTTTCTGTGCTTGTGTGATGAGGTAGTGATCTAATGAGGAGCTGCAGGGAGCAGAGCCTCAGAAAGGAGCATTCAGCTTTTGCAGGAGCCATGTGCTGCTTCCTGGGAAGTGCTGGGCAATGTCTTCCCATTATCCCATTYCTCTGGGGCTAATGTAGGAACCAGTATGACCATGAGGAATATGAGAATATTTATAGGACCCAGAGACAGCAAAGGTGGGCCAAGCTTTTCACATCCAAGTTCTGTAGGGTCAGTGACATGGCCTGAGGAAGGCTGGTGGTTGCTTCCAAACAGTGCCCAAAGGTACTGTGAGACCCCTCTCAGTGGGGTGGGCTAGTCAGTGGTGCTGCCACTGGGAAATAAGGATTGCAGGAGAGAGAGAACCCTGAATAAAACCTTGGTTTGGGTGTGGGAGCCATCACCTGTAGCTGCAACAGCTGAACATGGTGAACAGATGGGACCAGGTCACCTCTGCTGCTCCCTGGGCACCTGAGCAACCACTCAGGCAGCCACCTTCCAGGCCTGGCCATGTCCTGAGCCCTGGCTCCTGGATTCAAGCCTCCAAGGAGTGTGAAGGCTGTAAATTCCCTCTCTGGTGCTCTGTGGTGAGTACACAGCAGCAGCTGGCTCAGTAAGTGCTCCGTGCCTGTGACACAGGGATGATGTGATATCTGCCTGCGTAGTGTGGAAAAGCAGTCTAAAATGTCTTCGCTTAAAGCTAAATACTGGTGAGACAGAGAACAGAAGGGCATTGCTGACTCATCCATAACTCTTCTGTTAAATTTTGTTTTGTAGACTCAACAGATCATAGAATGGTTTGGGTTGGGAGGTTCCCTAACGCCCATCCAGTTCCAACCCCCTGCCATGGGCAGGGACACCTTCCACTATCCCAGGYTGATCCTAACCCTGTCCAATTGATGTATAAGATCAGAGAGAATTAAAGCTATTTGCAAATTGTTGTAAAAGAGCAGTGATGGAGTGCTGAAGGAAGCAGTCCAGAAAAGGGGTGAGCAGAGAGGGCTTTTTCCCCTGTGCTAAATAAATGCACTGATTAAACTGCTGCTTTTACTGCTGAAATGTTAAACTTGAAGAGGAACTTTACATTCCTAGGTGGTGAAATAAGCCTGTGTTCATTTTTAAAAGCAGCCTGCCCCTGTGCTTTTGCACATGGAATAATGTGAATGTGCTGAGGTATGACCAAGTGCATGCCAGCAGCCTCCTGTGCTCTGGCTGTGCTCTCATCTGCTTATCCAATTAGGAAATTAACTTTGGGAGCATTGCATACGGACATGGAGGCCGACACTGAACCGCAGCCCTCAGCACGGTGTTGCTATCCTTGTAAAGTGGYACTTAATTAACTTAAAACACTTTGGAGATATGTGGGTTTGCTTCCCATAAGGATAAGATAATGCTTATCTTCCCTAACACTTATCATCCTCCAAACACATTACGAACTTAGCTAACCACTGAGTATAGAAATTATATATGTAAATAAGGCAGATTTAAAGGGGTTTTATCAGCATTTAGGAGACTGTAATAGCGCTGCACCCACAGACTGGTAATATGAAAGTTTTAACAGGTAGGTAATGTATTAACTTAAATGCTATGAAATTCCCTCATTAAGATAGATAACTAAATGTAAATAACTGAGAATAGGGAAAAGCTGTTTGCAGGCAGGAGGGCCCAAACTTTAACCATGTTAGTGAACTAAAATAGTTCTTTATAGGAGCAGAGTCTTGGTGGGTGAAATCCTTTGATACACAAAATGATGGTGTGGAGATAAGAGATAAGGCTGCTGTGTTAACTGATGGCTGTCACACAGCAGCTGGGATGCTGCTTCCCTGTCTAGCCCACTGCCAGGATATTTCTGAAGTAGAAAATGCCTGTATTATGGAGTACGACCTTTACAGATTATATAGCAATGTGATAAAAATTRCCATTTTAACATTTGGGATATACCCAACAGGTTTGGTTGCCATATTCCCTCTTAAGAATAATTCAAATTATGCATTCAGTACCTGCTTTTAGAAGCTCTCAGCCTAAACTTCATCACAGCAGGAGAGAGGTCTGCACAGGCTCAAGGCACCTGAGAGCTGCTGCCTGTAAATTATTCTTAGCAGGTTCCTGGGAATTGGAKCTGATACTGATCAGGGAATGAATAAAGGAAATACTTCTTAAGAGAAATAAGAGTTACAAGATGAAGCTTAAGATCGACATTTGGAAGCATCTGGAAGCTCAGACATGAATGTGACATTTAGTTTGCAACCCGTCTGACAAGGAGCTGATAGATAATTTTGGGGTTTGATGGTTGTTTGGCACCATGATCCAAACATTCCCCGTCATTGACAATGAATGAGTAATAAGCCACTAACGCATTTGTCATGCAGAGACAACACAGGATTCATGGCATGCAGCAGCAGTGACCAGAATGCAGTGACAACAGTGGGATTTTAGTTTTGCATATTAATTCAGGTCTCTCCCTGAATGGAGAAACAGGACCTTACCTGGTTCATGAAATTCCCAAAGGTACATTAGATTTATGCTGCCTGTTTGATTAGGCAGCTATGAGAAATATCCTTCTAAGGATACAAACACCCAGCAAGGTGCTGTAATTATGGGAATAATAGTCTTGTTTGCAAGCCTCAGTCTGGATCAGTGGTGCCCTATTGCGTCTCCAGGGAGAGATATTAGAATTGGATTTTTTTGGAAAAGCGTGGGCATCTGGAGATATTTCAGTGCCTGGAGGCTTTCAGCAGTCCCTCCAGAGGGCACGGCTCTGCTTGGGTGGAGTTCTCACCTGCTGGGCTCCCAAAGCATCCCGGACACCGTGAGACCTTTGGGATGGCAGCAGGAATTGCTGAGACAACAATCCCATGCTTTGCTCTCGTTGKTATCTTCCCTCATGACAAGGTAGGACTGATGGATGAGGTTGGCTTTGCATACACTTGGATTTTGGGGAGCCTTCTGGTTCATTGCAGGCCACCATCCTCCCTCCTCGTTCTCTCCATGCAGAGGGCACRAGCGTTGCTGGTGAGAAAACACAGCCTGCGAGAAACCAACTTGGTAAGAGGGCATGGTACAGCAGCGAAGGGCAATGAGCCTTCCCAGGTAACCCAGAGGTTTTACTGATGTCGTGATTCTCGCCACTGATCTTTGCCCAAAATGGAACCTCTGTTCCAGATGTTGCTGGCAGGCTGCCARGTGCCAGCTCCTCCAGACACGCCTGAGCTGCGGGTGTCGGTGAGGCCATTCTGCGTGCTGATGGATTACATTTCAAAGGGAGCCTTATTTTTGGTAAGATGTCCTTATCAAATCTGCAAAGGGTTGTTCAAGCTGAATGCTCAGAGTATTGACCCTCCTGTGAGTCAACAGCAGTGATTCAACTCCAGAAATGTATCCGAGCAGCGCAGAGATGATTTTTCCTAAACGGTTCTGGGAGTACAAGCAACTGTATTTTCCAGCCCCCAATCCCCACGGTCAGATTTGTTCTAGAAATTGTTGCATGCTTTACACCTTATAGCTACAAGCCTTGCTATTTCTGCCTATAAATCTAATAGCTATCGACCCACATTCTGACATCCCCTGATGGTTATCTAAAAATAATGCGGGAATGATGCAACAAGACGTAAAACTGTGTGAGGAGAGGGCTGTGCTGAGCCATCACACCCTGCTCTGGGTGTGCAGCTCAGGGCTCTGCTGCTGGGGTCYTGGGGGGGATGCAAAGTCGCCTGAAAAGGAAGGAAAATTCCTGGTGAGTTGGATAAAAATGACAGTTTGCRTTTTCCTTTTTCAAATCTGATACTCTGTGCTCACACGCCACTCGCTGTGTAATGAATCGCGGCTCCTGTGATCCTGAACACACAGGGATTCCTCCTTGGGAGTCACTCTRATCCCTGATACCCCCGAGAGGATGCCAAGGGCTGACTGCCATGTCCCAGCACTTGTTCTGCCTTGGAACAGGGAACACCAACAGTGTCACCGGCTCTGCTGTGGGAGTAACCTGAGAACTCTGCTTTAATGGGTTCGGTAAAAATAGGGATCTCCCTRGGCTCTGCGACCCCGGCTGGTGGGCAGGAGCACCGTTCCTCCTGCTGACAGGAAAAATGAGACAGCTCTGGGGCTCTGGGCTGTGTCACACACAGGAAACCAGCGCATCTTCCCTCCC
>NW_026623551.1:460277-480626 GCF_030028575.1 Malurus melanocephalus
GGAAGGAAGGAAGGAAGGAAGGTTCCTCTCCCCTTTAGTACCCTCAGCTTATGTGCAAGTGGAAGTGACTGAGAATCACAGAATAGGCTGGGCTGGAGGGACCCTAAAGCCCACTCAGTGCCACCCCTGCCATGGGCAGTGACATCTCCCACTGTCCAGAGTGCCCCAATGTCCAGCCTGGCCTTGGGCACTGCCAGGGATCCAGGGGCAGCCACAGCTTCTCTGGGCACCCTGTACCCACCCTCACAGGGAGGAATTCCCTCCTGATAYCCCATCCATCCCTGCCCTCCTTCAATTTAAAGCCATTKCTTTGCTTCTGTGTCTCCTCCCATGGTTTGAGGTGAGTGCCCAGCACCACGTCTGCCCTGGCTCTGCCCCTGAGCATCCTTAATCCCTCTGACTCTGTTCCCAGCACCCAGATGGGATACAGGACTCCCATTTCTCCCATCTCCTCTCCAGAACAGCAGGGCCTTTCTGTGTCTGGGGCACTGGAAATCCAAACTGCTGTTCCTTGGAGTATCTGAGTGCTGCTGAGACGTAGAGAGCAGAAAACGAGAGAGAAATCAGCAGTGGGTTAATAGACAGCAGCAATGCCCCAGCTGAGTTATTCTGGGTGGTTCCTCGAGCTGCAGAGCCTCAGAGAGCCAAGCAAGCTTTCTTACCAAGGTTGTCAGAATTTACTTAACCTTAGTTTTAATCTTCATTAGCTCATGCAGTATTTTGGGCAGGGTAATGGCCCGCCATGGTTACGCCTGTTCTCAGAGCATAAAGGTAAAGTGAGAAGGTTAATTTTAAAATAACAATTAGCATTTTTTTCTGGGTCTTTGCCTGTGATASACTTTGAATGAAATCGTGAGGGCACTCACATTTGCACCAAATTACTGCTAATTCTTCCAAAGCAGTTGCTTGATCACACTTTACAAACACAAAGCAGAGGAGGAGAATAAAAAAGTGAAAAGCCATTTAATGAAGTTTAAAGCTTGTTTATATCCCATTATTGGATTTTAAATAATTTTTGTTGACCTTTGTGTGTTTTTAGCTTTTGCTGCCTCAAGTGAGRTGGGCTGGAATATTGAATGCTTTAAATAGCTGAGACCATAAACTCCCTGTTCTGATGGGTTTTATTTCAGTCTTTCCGGTTTGCTCTGACAGGACAATAACAGTGATAACCATGACACTGGTGYAAACCTCTCGTCAGGGCTGGGGCCACATCATGCTTTGCCCTTTGCTAAGTGTGGACCAAACCCCCTGTAATGTGGGATTTCAGTTTGCTGGAAGTTGTTCTTGTCATCAGGAGGGACAGGTGTCACCACTGAGGCCAGCAGGATCCAGCAGGAAAGGTTTGGGGCTCAGTTTTAACTCTGATGTTTTGTGTGATGCTCACAAATCACACAGAATAATATTAGAAAAAAATCTGTAAGGTAGAGGTTTATGTTCCCTTGTGTATTACTGAGGGGATGTCTCAAGGATAGAAAGAGATGAGGGGTTTTTGTGTGAGGAATGATATGAGAACAAAGAAAATCTTGTCGACAAGTTTTGGTTATTTGAAGAGACTTGGAACTGTCACTAAAGAGATGGGAATAGAAAAGGGAGGCGGGAGAGATGCTGGACTTGCTGCTTCCTCCTTAGGGAATCCCACAGTGGGTCAGGCTGGAAGGGACCCCAGAGGGTCCCCGGTGCCACCTCCCWGCTCARGCAGGGCCATCCCAGAGCACAGGGCACAGGGCTGTGTCCAGAGGGCTCTGCAATGTCCCCGCTCAGGGAGRCTCCAGCCCCTCCCTGGGCAGCCTGGCCAGGGCTGGGCACTGCCCAGGACAGAAGTTCTGCCCCTGTCCAGGRACTCCCTGAACATCCATTCCCAAGGGCTGGAATGGAGCCTCGCTGGAGTGATTCCCCCTCCCTGACGCTGTGATCTTGTCCAGAGTCCTGATGATTCCTGTCCCTGATATTTGGTGCCATAAACCAGTGAGGAACACGCTGTACTCAAACCACTTCACATTTGACAAGATAAATCATGCAACAGAGTGAGGCAGAGGATTGGGGGAGGGAGAATTAAACCTAAAGTTGTGTTAATTCCCTGCCACTTTTGGATATCTATTAATGACACATTGATTTAGGTTCAAGGGGAGATATCTATTAATTACACGTTGATTTAGGTTGAAGGGGAGATATGTTAGAAAATGAAATAAAAGAATCATGGAATAACCTGAGCTGGAAGGGGCCCAAAAGGATCATCCAGTCCAACTCCTGGCCCTACACAGGACACCCCAGCAATTAATAAATCAGTTAATAAAGGGACACACAGAGGGACCCCGGTGGTGGGCAGGTGGGGCAAGCAGAAATCTCTGTTCGGAGCAGCTGGTGCTCTTTGGGTGGAGTGACTGGGGGGACACTGGCAGTGACTGGGAGACTCTGGCAGTGATTGAGGGACCCTGGCAGTAGCTGGGTGACCCTGGCAGTGATTGAGGGACCCTGGCAGTGATTGAGGGACCCTGGCAGTAACTGGGTGACCCTGGCAGTGAGTGGGGGGACCCTGGCAGTCACTGGGTGATCTTGGGGGTGGTTTGATGTGGGGCTGCCTGCTCAGTGCTGTGCTGGGAGGGCACAGTGGGTGAGATACAGCATGCAGGTGATGTATGGGTGTGCAGTCACCTGTCATGACTGCCATCACCGGTGTCTGCAGGTTCTCAGTGCCTTTTGCAGAGTCTGACGTGGGAGGTGTTGCTGGGGTCAGGTCAGATTGACTTGAGGTGCCTTTGGATCAAGCTCTGGATCAATMATGTCTTTCTGGAATTGCTCTTTTGACAGACATGAAAGAGTCAGGCAGTAAAATGGGATTTTACACTTTTATCAGTCTTTTYGTAGTCAGTTGCTTAACTTCCAAGTACTAATTAATGCTACGTTCCTTCCACGAGTTTTCCTTCCGACTGATGCTTCCTGTTTGATCCTAGAGCAGCACCAGAGCTGCCTGCCAGGCTGCAGTGGGACGGAGAGCAGGCGGGAATAAAACTTACACATCACATCCCCACTGGAGGCCTTCAGCGTTATTTGTGCCCTTTGTGCAGCTGTTTGGAAAATCCTGGAATTGCCCTSAATGTCCAGCTCTGCATATCCAGAAACACCCAGCTCCAATTCCAGAAATTCCAAAGAAATTGGATGTAGATGTCCAGATTCACTCAGAAGCTGCAGAGCTGGGTGGAGACACCTCTGGTAGCATTTTATTCTGAGGCTGCCCAGACTCTTCCTCCAGCATGAGGAACTGCTTGAATTTGTTTATAATTCTTCCAATTAGACTGAGATTGTYAGATATTGTCAAGATAATGTTTATCTTTAATTCCATCAGACTGCTCCAGATGTTTCTGGAAGTGATGTGTGAGAAGAATCACAGGATGTCCTGGGTTTGAGAGGACCTGCAGGGATCATCAGTCCAGTCCCTGTCCCTGCCTGGACTCCCCAAGAGCCCCACCCCGTCCAAACGCTCCTGGAGCTCTGGCAGCTTTGGGAATGTGACCATTTCCTGCTCCATTGTCCCCAAGGAGGGACAAAAGTGGCTATAAAGGGGAGATGAGTGGAGTGATTGAACTGGCAGCTCAAAAAAAAAAAAAAAGGGCTGAGAAACCATGGGAGCAGAGAAGGGGAAGATGAGGAGGCTGAGATGGGTGAGGACCTTGGGATGAGAGGGAGAGAGGGGCCATGGGGTAGGACCGGATGTCCAGACAAGAAAAAGCAGTCCTGGATTGCTCAGGAATATTTGAACGTTGTGCAGCTGCTTGTTTTGTTGCAAGTAGTGAAAGAAGGGCTCTCTGCAAATTAAAAAAAAAAAGTGTATTTTCAACTCACTGCTTTACAGAAATGAAGGATAACTAARAGGAGAGGTACTTCCAGAAGCTCTAATGGCAAATGTAGTCCTTGGTAGCTAGTTCTGCTTTACTGATTCCAGATGAGTGGGTGCAGAGCAGGGCAGGTATTATTAGCTGTGCAAAGCAAAACAATACAGTTGCTGTGGAAAAATTACAGGGTTTGTGCTGCAGCAGATACTTAACCTTTGTTTTTACAACTCCAGAAATGAAGCAGTTTGTTTCTTAATGTGGGTTTAATGCTCTGAGAGTGTGCTGACTGGATTTTCACGTGGAATGTGTGAAACGCTGGACTATTAAAGGCTGCTTTAACGATCTCTTTCCCCATAACTCCTAATATTTGCCATTTACTAATTACGATGTTCCCAAGTAGTTTGCAGTCATAGTAGGTGTTCTAAATGCTGCAGCTGTTTGAGTTTCAAGCTCACTGCTGGCGACTTTTTTTTTTAAGAAGTAGTATTGGTCACTTTTGGAGGATGGCAAGAATAGCTCACCTCAGACTGTTGTTCTTGAGGAGGTTTTTGATGTCCAGGTACCCGGGGGAAGCAGGAATAGATGAGGCAGAGGAGCAGCAGTGCTGCAGAGCACAGACACTTTGTGAGCATTGTTTGGTGGGGTCAGCTCCTGTGAGTCAGCCAGGGTGTGCCTGGGGCTGGCTGCTGGGAGCCCCTTGTGCTTTGGGACTCCCTGTTATGTTTGTTTGTTTCTTTTGGGGATTTGCCATCAATTTTATGGTCTGGGAAATGTGGCTATTGGAGAGGTCACAGMCTGGGCAGCAGCTTCTCGAGGGGTAAGGATTTGTTCATAGCCCATTTTGCTGCACCAGGGGATGGTGGGATGGGATCAGGTGAACTCATTTAGGACCCTGAGGGCGTTGTGAGGACACTGACCTTTGTATGAGGTCTGTGGTGCCCGGTTTGGCCCGGTTTGGCTGCTGGAAGGTTCCCCCATGGCCAATGGAGCCAACACTCTCCAGCCCCATGGAGATCCATGAGGAACAGAGATCCCCCAGCAGCCCCAGGAGGGACCATGGGCAGGGCAGGGGGAGCTGGAGAGGCTCTGACCCCGTGGGAGATTCCTGCTGAAACGGGGTCCTGGCAGGGCTGTGACCCCGAGGGGACCCTCACTGGGGCAGGTCCTGAAGGACTGACCCCATGGAAGGGATCCCTGGGGTGATTCCTGTAGGACTGACCCCATGGAATGGATCCCTGGGGTGATTCCTGTAGAACTGAGCCCATAGAAGGGATCCCTGGGGTGATTCCTGTAGGACTGACCCCATGGAAGGGATCCCTGGGGTGATTCCTGAAGACTGACCCCATGGAAGGGGTGACCCCACACCGGGGCAGCTCCTGGGGAACTCTCTCTCCCCTGGGAGGGACCCCAGGCTGGGGCAGGGGCAGAGGGAGAGGAGCCCCCAGGAGCAGCAGAGACAGCGTGGGATGGACCGAGCACAGCCCCATTGGCAGCCCTGAGCCCCGAGGAGGAGCAGGAACAGCGATCCCGGGCTGAAGCTGAGCCTGGGCAGAGGGCAGGGCTGTGAAGTTGCTCTCGGATTGGGGTTTGTTTGTCAGTTTGCTGCTCTGATCTGCTGGGTGATAAATGACCCTGATTYCCCCAGCTGAGTGGGTTTGCCCATGGCAGCCCCTGGGGAGGGATSTCCCCTGCCCTAATCCCACCCTGAGCTGTTCCCTGTGCCCTCTGTCCCCTGGCCAGTTGAGCAGGGCAGTGACAGAGGCTTGGGGTGCCCAGCCAGGGTCACCCCACCGCAGCCTCATTGTGTGAGTGCCCTCCCTGCAGAGCAGAGCTGGCAATGCCACAGARGTGATAAAAAACCCAACCTGTGAAGTGTGAGGTGTGCTGGGGCTGGACTTGAAAGAAAAAGGGAAATGAGCAACTCAAGCAACTGGGAAGTTCTGTAAGTAAGGCGAGTCTGCTGCCTCACCTGTCTGTTCCCTTTGCATGTTATTTTACCTTGAATTTTACTAGTTGGGGTGGTTTTTTTACTTAATCCCATTTCTCAATCACCTTCACCAGAGGCAGCTCCAGCTGTGACTTGACAGCTGCTCCTGCCTTCTCCAGCATGTGCTGCCAGAAATCCCAGTTGATTCTGGGGCTTCAGGCACAGTGCTATTTTCTGTATTTCTGCCTACTATGAAATCATACTTATTAATATTAATCATGCTCTTCCCAAACCCAGAAGCCTCCAGGCCTGTTGTGATTATGTTTTGTTTTTTTTAAATCAAGTTTTTGGCAGGTGTGCCTCGACAAAAACACGGCTCATGAGCATGGCCCAGGGCAGAGCTTTGGGCTTGGGTGGAATCAAGTTTTGAACTAAAACCTTCATCTCTTGAGGAAGCTTGAGTGTGAGTGAAAACTTGGAATGCGCTCTCTGCACATGCTGTGAAACAATTCCTTGCCTTGGCACAGGGGCTGTGGTGCCAGGGGGAGGATGTGCTGCAGGTTGGCTGTGATCYTGCACACACCTGCTGTGGGGACCTCAAACCGAGCCCACTCCCTGCTGCATTTAGCTCCAGGCTCCCTCTCTGCAGTCTGGAGGGCAAAATACTGCAGCTCTTGGAGGCACAATCCAACCTGCATTTCCTCTCTCTCTTCCAAAAGTTTTAAAAAAGGAAGATTGATTTTTCCCTTTCTTGCCTGCTCCTTCCCTGGCATTTCTTACACCTCCATGCTGAGCCTTGGCTTAAAGCCTTAAGAGTTGAAACTCAAGAAGTTGGGAAGGGAGAAAAAGAGCTGATCCAGAAGTCTTCTGCCTGGATCAATGGAGCAAAAGAACAGGCTGAAGCTGCACAATTGGGAGTCAGGAGAAGTTTGCTCATGTGCTGTGTCAGGAGCTTGTACAGGCGATTATCTTCAGAGGTGCATGAGGCAAAAGCTTTTCCAGTCTAAGGAACTTCCTTTTTTCTTGAGTTTTAAAATGCTGATTTTTAGTTTATTCTTGAAAATAAAATTGCTGATGGGGGCATTCGAGTAATAATGAAATTTTTGTGGTTCGTTTTCTTTGACTCATTTTTTAGATGTTTCTATACAAAACCTTGTCAGTATTTGCCTTTTGTGAGCCCTGGCATTCCTTTTCCTGCCCACAGCTGCATTCCCAGCACTCTGCACACTCAGTACTTCCAGGCTCCCAGAGCTTCCCAAAACACAGCAGCCTGGGGTGCCCAGCCCTGGGGCAGAGCTCAGCTCCCCAGGTGTCCCTTGTCACCTGCTTAGTGACCAAGGCTGGAGCTGGGAGCAGCAGGAACATGTTCTGTGAGTCTGCATGGGCACAGCTCAGGGATTCCTTATTTCTTGGATATTACCTGTGCTGTGGAGCYRGAATRGGAGAGCTGARGGCRCTCACCTGGARAGGAGAAAACTCCAGGGAGAGCTCAGAGCCCCTTCCAGRGCCTRAAGGGGCTCCAGGAGAGCTGGAGAGGGACTGGGGACAAAGGCTGGAGTGACAGGACACAGGGAATTGCTTCTCACTGCCAGAGGACAGGGATGGATGGGAGATTGGGAAGGGATTGTTTCCTGTGAAGGTGGGGAGGCCCTGGCACAGGGTGCCCAGAGCAGCTGTGGCTGCCCCTGGATCCCTGGCAGTGCCCAAGGCCAGGCTGGACATTGGGGCTGGGAGCAGSCTGGGACAGTGGSAGGTGTCYCTGCCATGGCMRTGRTGGRATGGRATGATCYCTAAGGTCCCTCCCAACCCAAACTGGTCTGGAATTTTGTGAAACCATTGGTAGGAACTAAAACTCTGCAGGCCAACCTGTAAAATTTTCGGAGGAAGAACCATCTGTGGGTCCTGCCAGCATCCCTTCATGTGGGGGTTGGGGAAAGCCAAGGAACTCTGGTTCCATCGTTGCAGGTGTAAGCTCTGCTCTTTGAGGGCTTTCAGCAGGGTCAGGATCAGGCTTTGCTCCTGAGCTTTATTAATTGCCAGTATGAATTGGAAAGCTCTGTGCTGGGCTAAAGAAATAAAAAGGCAGGGCCTGATTTTCAGGCTGGAATTGATGTGAGCTGGGCTTCTCTCATGTGAGTCCCTTGAGCCTTTGCAGTCTGATTCAAGAGGTTTTTTGCCTTTCTTCTTCCCCTTGCTAGGTCACGAAGAGCCTTTGTATTCCATGTGCATTGTGTTACCTGTCAGGGACRGGGCCTTGTAGCCGTGGGCCACGTTCAGAGCTACCTGTAGGGCAGGCACCTTCCAGCTGTCCTTTGCATCTGTGCCTCAGGTTGGCTTTTCTGACAAGTACAGACACTTTCATATTTATACGCGTGACAGAAAAAAATCAAATTAGTCTGAAACCACCCCTTGCTCCGACAATGCTTTGCACTTCTCCAATATTAAGGAGATAAGGAGACGAACAAACCTGCTTTGAAGATGAGCTGATTTCCATAGCAGGCAGAGTGACCTACTTAAAGGCAAAGGGAGAGCSAGTGGGGTTGGAAATGGGTTCTTTATTTATTTATATCATCCCCAAGTCTGTGCGTCAGCTCCCCTGGCGGAGCCCTCTCCTGACACTCACCTGACAGCGCTCGGAGCGGAGCAGGCGCTGTTTGTCCTACAAGGATCCTCTTTGTAGGATCTTTGTAGGAGCAGCCCAGTGTTGGAGGCGCTGGGGAGGTGACACTGAGGAGGTGACACCGATCAGGCAGGGCTTGGTGGCTTCACATTGGTGGCAAATCAACATGGGTGCCTCAGTTAAAGGAGGRGGAGCAGGTGCCTTGCTTTGGGGTTGTGAGTGTCATGTTCAGAGCAGGGGAGCATCCTTTGGGGAATTGTCAAAGGGATCTTGAGATCCAGGGCTGCCCCCATGGATGGGCTGGAGCAGCAGGTGCATGTGAGATGTGTCTGCTCCTGGTTCTGTGCACTCCTGGCTTGGCAGCCAGGTGACACATGTAGTGACACATGTGCCATCACATGAGCACTGGGTGTGGGATTTGTGGCCTGTTTTCTGTCAAAGGGGCTCTCCTGGTGATAATCTGTGTCTGATTGGGGTAAGGTGCCACCTCAGTGGGGCCTAGCTCTGCAGAACAGTGTCTGGAAGCCCAGTGCTGTCCCTGGTCATTGTCCTTGGGGTGAAGACAGTATGTCACAGAACCATCATAGGGTGCTTTGGGGTCAAAGGGAACCCCAGCCCTTAAAGCCCATCAGCCCAGGGGTCACAGAATCAGAGTCACACAATCACAGAATGAACTGGKTTGGGAAAGACCTTGGGATCATCGAGTCCAGCATATAACCTGACCTCACTTTGTCACCCAGACCATGGCACTGAATGTCACGCCCACTCTTTCCTTAAACACCTGCAGGGATGGTGACAGCACCACTCCCTGGGCAGCCCCTCCAGTGCCCAATGTCCATGGGCAGGGAYATCTTGCACTGGGCCAGGCTGGCTGATGTGCACCTGGATCATCCATGGTCACAGCACCCTGGAAATGCAGCAATCTGTGCYCTAAGAGCTGATGTTGCTGTCCCATGGGTTTGTGACCATTTTCCTGCTTTCTGGGCTGCAGCTGGGGTTGTGTCTTAGCTCCATGGGCATCACCTGCAGAATCATTTCTGTATCCAACTCTGGATAATAAGCTGGGATGGTCTGAGCTTTCACAGGCCCAGAGCTGATGGGCACCTCAGTATTTCCAGTGTGATGTCCTGAGTGTACGGCCTGTTGGTTGGAGCTATGAGATAGACAGAGCTGATTGTATTCATGTAGAAATGAAAATTTGTTCATTCAGGCAGTCAAGGSACTAAAAGGTTTTCTCTGCCTACCCTGCCCAGGGACAAATATTTAGTAAGAACAATGTGTGTTTGGTTGTCTTTGCCTGAAAATGCTTGCCTCGTGGGTAGCTGGGTTTCACTGGAGCCATGTGCTGAGTTTACAAAGCCCTTTAGGAATCTGGCAGGATCTGGGAACGAAGTTAAAATTTAAGCACTGACGAGGAGGTGAAAAAAGCCTGTTCACAGCCACCTCGGGGCATTAATGCTCCTGTAACAACTTTGTTCTGTGCAATTACTGTCCCCTGTTGCTTTTTAATAACATTTCTGTTTTTCTGAGTCAAAAACTCAGCTCMTTTAAACTTCCATCCTTCTCTGGGAACAGCAAATCTGTGAAGTCTAGAGGAAATCTGTGGCCTGCTRTAAGTAACATTTATAAAAAATAAGTTTATTGAGTCAATGCAGAGAGGAAACCCCAACAGGATGAAGAATTCCTTTCCATGGAGGGTGGCAGAGCCCCAGAACAGCTGCCCAGGGAGGTCATGGAGTCTCTGGAGATGTTCCAAACCCCACCTGGATGTGTCCCTATGTCACCTGCTCCAGAGGTGCCTTCCAGCCACAGTTATTTTGAGATTCTGGGATTCTGTGAAAGTATGTCAGCTTCTGGGGAGGTGCAGTGAGAGTAACTGTATCTTGCTTTTTTTTGCTTTTTCAGTCAGCATTGCAAAGTTCTTCTGTCCTCTGAGCTCATGGGCCTTTTTCCCAGGGTGGAGAGTCCCAGTTAATTTTTTTCTTCATCTAAAAAAAGCATTTAAAAAATCTTTGATATCTTCCTGCTTTTTGTTGCTACTTGGTTTCTCTCTCTGGTTGGTTGGTTTTAACTGGAGCTGCCCAGAGCTTTACCCAGTGATCTGGGTGAGAAAGGTGCCTGAAATAAGGAGGGGATACTTGGGCCAGACACTGGAAAAATGGCACCAGTAATTGCTGGAAATTCAAAGATATTCCTGGATCTATATCTCCTGCTGGTGATGTAGGAATTACTATTCATAGTGTAAAATGGCCCCAGTAATTTCTGGAAATTCAAAGATGTTTCTGTACCTAACTCCTGCTGGTGATGTAGGAATTACTGTTAATTCCTGCTGTTAAACTGTGGGCAGTGTCTCACTGAAATGAGCCCCAATGGCTCTGGTGCTTCTGAGTCCTCCTGGTTTTTCCTGCTGTGTCTCAGGGCTGGAAGATGTTCCAAACCCTTGTGCTGCTTCACAGGSTCTGTAGAGCCTCAGTGTCTCCGAAAATCAAAATAAACTCTGAAACCTGGGCCCAAAATGACTGTTTGAACCACTTGTGGGACTGATCATTAATGCTGTCACCATTAGGATTTGTGGAGCTCTTAGGAGTGAATGTGACCCTGCACTCCAGGGATGTTCTGACCTGTTGTCAGCGGGGTTGCAGAGGGATTTCCCCCCTTTTCTCTGCGTGTGCACCTTGTGGAAGTTTGGAAGCTCTCTCTGGGTAGAATTCAGCCAGTCTGCCCTCATTCCAGTCTTCATCCTCAGCTCTTCCTCTTTCTTAGTGATCCTTGCAGCTTTTCCAGTCCCACACGCTGATGTCAGACCCCACCAAAGGTGTGATTTATTTTTGGGAGCAGCTGTATTTAATGTGTGTGTCAATAAAATGCACTTCAGATCTGCGTGTCTTGAGAGAGTGTAAACAACCCAAACAGAAATGGAAAACCYTTTACAGCCTTGTTCTGTGGCATTAAAACAAGTGCTGTCTATGGGAGGAATTTAATGATTACTTTGAAAAAGATTTATTTTGASATAATATTTTAAAAACCTCACTTTAGGCTGTGGAATTGTTCGAGAGCAAACAAGACAACACCTTCCTCAGACACTTTGTCATTTGATTGAATGGCAAAACGGGTAATTTTAAAAAAAAAATCAGATTTTTGCAGAGCACTTAGAGAACTAAATAATTAAGAAATAGCAATAAAATCATTCAGGTATAAGCCTGGGTGGTCTGTTAGAGGAGTGTTAAGTGCAGGGGAGTGTTTGATGTGCCTRACTGGAGTCTGGGGGTGGGATGCAGCAATGGGGTCTCCCTGCCCTTAGTGTTGGTCCCAGTCCCGATGCTGTCAGGGCCAGGTTGTCCTCCTGAGCCTGTGCATGAGCCAGCCCCAGCCTGAACTGCAGCAAGATTGATGCTCCAGGATGCAGAGATAACCCCTGTCTACTCATCAGTGTGGTGTGAGCCTGCCAGGGCTGTCAGAGMCAGCGGGAGGATGGAGTGGGAAGCAGGAATTCCTGCAGGGAGGCTCTGTAGCTCCGTGTACTCAGGAGGATCCTGGTGGGATGCAATGAGCTTGCATTGGGAGAAAACATCTGTGGGCAAAACATTGTTACACTGGCAGAGTCTGCCCTGCCCAAAGGGGTCCAAAAAGCTGCTCAGGTTCACTGGCAGTGAGGAAAAGGAGAGGCTGGGAAGGGCAGGATATTGCGCAGATACCCAGAATTTGCCCATTCCCAGAACAGGATATTTCCACTCACCAGAAAGCCCTTGAGAAAAGAGAGAGGGAAGAAGTGGCTGTGGCCCATACCAGGGGAATGGGAAAGGCTGTCCTGAAATCAGCCCTTGGGGGTTGGTACAGGCTGGGGAGTACCCAGAAAGAGAATCCAAACTGAAAGCTGGTTTATCCTCTGTTGTTACAGAGCTGCCTTCAAATAGGTGGTAAAGGAGAGCTTAGGTTTGGTATTGTGGCCTCCTGCCTGGAGCTGAAGGCAGTTTGTGATGAATAATGGCTTTGGGTGGTTGGCAGCCCTTTGCCCAGTGCTGCTGCCCCTGAGGCAGCAGTGCCAGCACAGGAGTCTGGGATCAGATGTGCCCAGGTCGCTGTGGGACACTGGGAACTGCTTTCCTAGCACAGCTGGATTCTGAGGCTCCAGTGGGGGTCTCTCCTAGGGCTTGGCACACACCTGGATGAAGAACCCTCAGGTCTTGGCACACACATCTGGATGAAGAACCCTCAGGGCTTGGCACACACATCTGGATGAAGAACCCCCCATCCCAACCCTTGGTGGGGTCAGCAGCTCCTTGGCTTCTCACTGTCACTCAGTTCAGTTGTTCTGCTCTGTGGTGGGATTATAAAACACAAGGATTAAGCCTGAGGCTTTGAAACCTGAAGCTCTCCCGTTATCAGTTGCCCCGTGTGGATGGCACTGGACAAATGGAGCTGGTGCTGGGTGCCCAGAGCTCCTGTCCCCAGGGCTGGGAAGCTGGCAGGGCTCTGCTGCAGGCAGGGGAAGTGGAGAAACAGTTGTGCACTGATGGTGACAGTGTCCTTTTTGAGCCAGCCTTGGCTGTGCCATAGGATAAAGCCCTTCCCATGGGGATGGCAGTGCAAATCCAGCCAGTGGAGCTCTTGGATGCGGCTGTGGGAGATGGAACAGATGGGCCCTTGTGTGCAAACCGAGCGTGTTCTGCAGCCGTCTGTTGTGGGAGTGCAGCTCCGAGTGTGCCAGGCCCTGGAAAAGCCCTGGAAATCATCTTTTCTTCAGGAAATTAATTAACTGGATGTTTTTCCTAATACGTGTGGACTGCCAATTTGTGCTGTTGCATRTGGAGCTTCTGCATCGCTGAACCTTTTGATTCCCTCCCTCCTGCTCCGGTGAAGCTCTTGTTCCTGCAGTTCCCCTGGGCTGGGACCACTGCTGCCTGCAGCCCCTGGTCCCTGCCAGAACACTCAGCCTTCTCTCCTTGGGTACATTATAACGAGAATTCACCACCTTCTGAAGCCATGGAATGGATAAAGAGTGGCAAAATGATTTAGAGACCTCTTCTTGATCAGGAAAAAGGTTGGGTGCAGCCATTTCAAAAGGGTCAGTGAGCCACTGTGCAGGCTGGGGCTCTATCACCTGGAGCTCTGGAAGAAGAAAGGGCAGTTTTAAAGGCTTCCTTCTGGAATAAACTGAGATCTGAGATGACATCTCTCTTTGGGGCAAGAGAAGGAGCAGGTTTGGATTTTGAGAAGAAATCCTTCTGTGGGGTTTCTGCCCTTGAAACAACCTGCACTGCACTTGGTGCAGCTGGATGGGACCTGCTTGTGTGACTTCCAAAGGGACCCTGGGGCTGAGGTTCCAGGAGATCYCAGAGCCAGGAGCAGGGACTGATACCAACCCAGTGCAGGGGCAAAGGCAGTGGAGCCTTCCCGAAGGGTCAAAACTGAGAGCTGGGCCATACAGTCCTCCAGGTGGAACTGAAGTGAAGGATCTGGGGTGCAGCAGTGTCCAAAATCCTCTCTGGATTTGGAGATGAGGAGATAAGGAGCCTGTTGGTTCTTTAGGTTGGAGTTTGATTTTTTAATTTTTTGTTTGGTTTRGGGTTTTTGGCTGGATTTGGTGGCTTTGATGGTTTGGTTTCTTGCAAGCCCTGTAGCCTGGTGTGCAGCAGTGGTAAAGGGAGTCAGCAGTGGTGGYTACTGTGGGTAGGATTTGACTTCTGCTTGAACATCTTGGAACCTCCTTGTTTAAAAATTGCARTCGCCTTCTTAAAAAAAAACMMAAAAAMMAAMCAAAAAAAMCAAACCAAATTTACAAATTAAAGTAATTTACAGTGGTAAGTGATGTGCCCAGTTCTGTACAGAAGCAAAGTGGAAAGCTGTCAGAAAGCAAATCTCCACTTAGGGGCTGTGAAATCAGCCTTTTTAGATTTTCAGATACCATCAGTACCTGTTGGCCAACTATGCCRTGGTAATTGCTGAATCTTTGTTGCTTACATGTGGCATTTCTGGGAGCTTTCTGTAGCCAGCCTGTGATGAGCAGCTTCCCTTTGGCAAGAGGTCCCTGCATCCCTCCCACTGCTTCCCCTTTATGGCTTAATTCTCTGGGCTTTGCACGCTTTGATTTTATTTCATGCCCTGCAGCACGAGGTCTCCAAATCGTTTATGTCTGTTAAGCAAACATCTCTTTCTGGGATTGATGTTTTAATTTAATAAAGCCCTTCCTAATGGGGGTCAGCTGCAGCTGTGAATTTGCAATGAGAGTTTGCTGGGAGCCTTTTGGAGTGGCAGAGCTGGAGGTGCCGGTTCCAGGGTGATGTGGCAGAGGGGTTCACAGGCTGTGAGCTGAACCCCTGGGTCAGCCCTTCTCTGGAATCCCAGGGATGGTACAGGACTGACAGAAATGGGATCAGARGCTCAGTTTGGATCCAGCTGGAAACAGCGAATGTGTGTGCAAAGGGCTTGTGTGTTACAAAGTACATGGAGCTGTTTCTGGGAGCTCAGCTGAGGGAGGCTCTTTGGTAGCACACGTGGGAGATTTTGCCCTAAAATGCTGCGGAATCGTGGAATCRTTCAGGTTGGAAAAAAGCTGAAAGATGTCTAGTCTGACCATCAACCCAGTGCCACCACCATGTTCACCACTAAACAGCATCCTCAGGTGCCACATCCAGGTGTTGTTTTGAACAYGTCCAGGGAAAGAGACTCTGCCATTTCTTTGGGTAGCCCCTGCCAGTGCTTTACAACTCTTTCATGAAGGAATTTTTCCCAGTATCTAACCTGAACCGTCCCTGGCCCTAGCCTGAGGCCATTCCCTCTCCTCCTGTCCCTGTTCCCTGGGAGCAGAGCCCGACCCCCCCGGCTGCCCCCTCCTGTCAGGGAGTTGTGCAGAGCCACAAGGTCCCCCCAGAGCCTCCTTTGCTCCAGGCTGAGCCCCTTTCCCAGCTCCCCCAGCCGCTCCTGGGGCTCCAGACCCTTCCCTGGACACTCCAGCCCCTCAATGTCTTTCTTTTTGTGAGGGACCCCAAAYTGCCCCCAGGATTCAAGGTGAGTCACCAGTGCCCAGCACAGGGGACAGTCACTGSCCCAGTCCTGTGGCCACATTGAGGCTGGCACCGCCCAAGGGACATTGGCCTTTCTGGCCACCTGGGCACACCTGGACTGATACATTGACCAGCACCTCCCAGCAGACCCATCTGCAGCCCCTCTGCCCCAGGCTGGAGCACTTCATGGGAATGTCCAGGTTCAGGTGACAGCAGGTGGAACACCCAGACAGGGCTGGTGCTGTCCTGCACAGCCACCAGGGAGATTCCCAGCCCAACTGCTTGGCCTGTGGAAGTCAGAGATTCCCGAGGGCCCCTCGTAGCCTTGGGATAATTCACCTGTTGCTGGGTACCAGAGGTTTCCCCCTCATTTCGAGGGTCAGCAGAGCCCCAGGGGTGGACTGCTGCTCCGTGCCTGTGTTTATCCACAGCGTGAGCGAGCCAAGGCACTGGAGCTGTGCTGTGCTCTGTCTGCTGCTGTTAATTGGGGTCTTGTTTGTTTGCTGAAGCAGCCCAGGAGGATCCCAGGCTCTCAGGACACCCAGCAGAGAGAGTTTGTGTAAATGATATGAGATACACACAGTAGTCATTGTATTCTTTCCTGTGTCCTTTCCCMTCCTCGTTAATCTCCAACAAATCAGTATTTTGGACACCAAACAGAGGCATGACAAATCTCATAGTAATAGGTTTTTAATAAGTTTTCCCTTGAGCCTTTAATTTAATTTTTCACTTTAACATGCTCTGTCCTCCTGCCGGTCCCTTCCCTTTGGTAACATTTTAAAGTGTACTTCCTTCACCAGACTTTTCCAAATGGATTTGGGATGGAACATTAGGTATCTCATTAAAGTTTGTTCTCTTTCCCCCCACATCCTTCAAAGAAAATTCTTGKTTTTTTCAGAAGGTGGACACGATTTTCTATTGCAAGTCAGTGAACTTCATTTAACACTGCCTTGCTTTGCCACCTTCCTGCCAGTTCTCACCAGGGCATCTCTAGTGAGACCTGCAGCCAGAGGAACCAGCTCATTCCTTTGGCAGTGCTGCTTTCTGGGGTGCAGAATTCCCTGTAACCTCTGGTTTTATTCCCTGATGGCTGTCYTAGACCCATTTTTGTGTTCAGTTTCCCCAGGGGGCTTTACCTGGTGAGGTTTTACACCTTGCAAAGCCCCTGGGACTCACTGCAGTGAGGCACTGAGCTGAGCTTGTCCCTTGTCCCTGCTGCTGCAGCACCCGTGGGTTCCCAGCACAGGGCTCACCCAGCCTGGCAGCTCTCATGGTCACACTCTGCAGCCTTGAGCTGCTCTTTTCCCCTTCACATCTTCATTCTTCACTCTTCATGCCATCCTCCATTTCCCTCCTAGTTCTCTTGCTCTCACTTTCTATTTTTTGATTTTTAGATATATATTTTTGATGCTTCTCCCCTYCATTACAGTGACTGTTGGYGTTGTACTTCAGCACAATGKKGTTTAAACTTCAGCAGAGGGACAGGGGTGCCCATCCTGCAGAGCTTCACCCCCTGTGGGGCTAGCAGGGAGCAGGGAGGGGAGCAGTGGGATGGCAGAGCTCAAGTGAAACACATCTCAGTGCCGACTGGAGGACACTGAGACCAAACCTGAACTTGCAAATGTCTTGAAACGTTTTGGATTGGTTTAACTGCTGTTGGTACTGAAAGGGGGGCTTCATGTTGCCATCTACAGACACCTCAGGCACCTTTTCTCTCTTTTCTATCTTTGGTAGAATCCAGTGAGAATCAGGCTCCCCTTAGGGCTGGAGCTGTGCCCTAAGTAACTTGCTCAGAGCGRTGCGAAAACTCCTGTTGTAACCATGATCTTCTGACTGTGAGGAGCTGGCGTTTCCTGGGTTTCCCTTGGATTTCTCTATTAAGGACATGTGATTATCCTGTAGCAGGAGCCATTCTGTGCTGAGAAATCTCTGCTGAGGATCTCCAGGCTTAACCATTATCACGAGAAGAATGGATTTCTCCTCTTCTGTGTATCAGGGACGTGTTGTGACTTTGTGGAATTGCTGCAGGAGTAAATGATGTATGAAATGAGAAATCTCTGCTCCGTGTGTGCAGACACAGCCAGGGCTCTAAAACCTCCAGCTCAGAGGCAGCCAAAAAAATCGCTGAAATGTCCGACATGACTCCTCTGGTAAAACACCTTCCACCAAGTTTGGATTTAAYTTTTCCTTCACTCACAAGTCTCGAGTTCTCATAGGGACAGCTGTCCATGCCCAGTGTAGAGAGCACACTGTGTGCACCTGAGGAAGCTGTTTCTCTGGAAGTTTGTAGCCAAGAAGGGGTGTTCCTTAGCTTGGGAGGGAGTTTTTGTTCATTCAGAGTCTCTTATTAAAGCCCTTCTATCACTTCCTTCTATAGCCATCCCACCTTGCTCCTTCCCCCCATGGCCGAGCTGGACACGCTGGAGTTGGCAGATATTCCATGGAGCAGTGCTCAGGGGAGTTGTGCATTTCCCTGGTTTTTATTTCACGTGTGGATAAAGCCTAAGGCTGAGGTTAAATCTGCTCACTGACACTCTGTCCTTCCTCGGGCCCCCCGCCCTCCTCCCTTATCCCCACAGGAGAGCCCTGGCTGCATGGATCAGCCAAAAGCCACAACCTTCTTACACTGAAAAACAGCAGCAGCAGCCTTCAGCTSCTTGCAGGGGAGGTTCATGAAGCTGAAAACACAGGACTCGGTGTATTTTCTGAAATAACCTCACCTCCTCGCAGGTAATTTGGTTGAAGAACAATTTGGAATTGATAATAAAGGCATTTTTCTTCCTACATTTAACAAGAAGGCAGAATGACTGAGAGATAACTGCCTTGGATTCATACCAAGAAGCTGCTTCAGTGTTCCWGGGAGAGTGCCTGGAGCTCACCAAACACACATCATCTCTTTAGGCTGGATGAGTGATCAGTTCAGCACTAACTGTGCCTCTCCTTGCTGCTCCATGGTGTTTGAGAGGAGCCCTTTSCCCTCTCCAGACTTCCTGTGTGACACACAAGTGACATTAACCCTTACAGTGCCTCAGGTCTGTGTCAGAAACCATCCAAACWGCATTTTTCTCCATCAGACTGTTCAGTATGGATAATGTGAGCATGGCTGAGCAGGTTCTGCCTGTGGTTTCTTGTTATATTTATCACATGTGGGGAAATACAATGTTGTTCTGTTCCATCAGCTCCTCAAGTGTCACCCTCACCAAGGCTCTGACAGGAGCACGGATTCTGTGCTTCTGTGGTTTTGTGATGATTTCTCTGCCTTTGCATGTTAAAAACCTGTTTCTCCTCCAGCTGCTGGTTCTGTGCTTGAAGCCCTGTTTTGTTCCTCTGCAGTGAAAACCCAGTTAAAGCCTCCRTCAGTTGTGTCTGCAGAGCTTTTCTCAGCACAGCAGCACCTGCCTCCTGGAGGAGCATCCTCAGCAGTGCTGTGCTCATTGCCCCTGACTGGCTGTCCCCAAGGCAGGGTTGTTCATGGGATCATGAAATCATTGGGGTTGCAAAAGTCCTCCAAGGCCATCGAGTCCACCCACCAGAGCACTGTCCMCAGCCCAGAGCAGTGAGTGCCACATCCAGGGTTCCTTGAACATCTCCAGGGATGGGGACTCCAATCCTCCCTGGGCAKCCCCTGCCAAGGCCTGACCACCCTTTTCATGAAGAAAATCCTGCTGATGTCCCCCCTGCCCCTGCCCTGGCCCAGCCTGAGGCCGTTCCCTCTCCTCCTGTCCCTGTTCCCTGGGAGCAGAGCCCGACCCCCTCAGCTGCCCTCTCCTGTCAGGGAGTTGTGCAGAGCCACAAGGTCCCCCCAGAGCCTCCTTTKCTCCAGGCTGAGCCCCTTTCCCAGCTCCCTCAGCCGTTCCTGGGGCTCCAGACCCTTCCCCAGCTCTGTTCCCTTCTCTGGACACTCCAGCCCCTCAATGTACTTCTTGTCCTGAGAGACCCAAAGCTGCCCCCAGGGCTGGAGGTGCCCCAACAGTGCCAGCATGGGGGATGGTCACTGCCCTGGTCCTGTGGCCACACTGAGGCTGGCATAGCCCTGGTGCCATTGGCCTTTCTGGCCACCTGGGCACACCTGAGCTCACATTCAGCTGTTGTCACCTGCACCCCCAGGTCCTTTTCCCACTGGGCACTTTCCRGCCCCTCTGCCCCAAGCCTGGAGTGTTCCATGGGATTGTTGTGACCCAAGTGCAGGGCCAAGCACTTTTACAGGCTTATGTTTATGAAAAATGCTTAAGCTGGTTCTTGGGTTGAGAGTTTTTGTCACAGTCGAAAGGATTTAGATGCGTGTTTTATAGGAAAATTAATAGTCTGCTTTAGAAACTCAACCACAGAACTTAACTGTGGTAATCCAGCAACATTCACAGAGGAATGGAATAATGCTGTGGTTCAAACCACTGTGCCTGGGAACCTGCAGAGATGGCTGGGACTGGGAACCGTTCTGTGGAGGTTCTGAACCGAGGGGGGACGTGGCTCTGCTGAGTTCTGCAGAATGATTCAGTGAACCTCATTGTTTGTGATGAGTTTGTGATGCTGGTCAGGACATCTCCATCAGGGCAAACTGATGATGCCAGAGGCTTGCAGGCTCTTTAACGAATGCACAGTGGTGTTGTGTGGTCTGTGACTGGCCARGCCTCCCAGGAAATGGATGTCTTTCCCAAGTGTAGCTCACAGAGGGTCATTTTTTGTGCGTGTGCAAGCTTAATTCACCCAATAAACCCTGCTGTGTGCTGGGCTGGGATTGTAAATCCTGGGGATCAGTGCCTTTCCTTTCCATGGAACAGCTCATGGATGGATGCAGAGCTGCACAAGGAGGCTGGGCAATGGTGGTGGCTCAGCAGGGCATTCTGGTTAACAGTGATGGCTCAGCAGGGTGTTCCTGGTTAGTAATGGTGTCTCAGCAGGGTGTTCTGGTTAGTGATGGTGGCTCAGCAGGGTGTTCCTGGTTAGTAATGGTGGCTCAGCAGGGTGTTC
>NW_026623551.1:480941-488160 GCF_030028575.1 Malurus melanocephalus
TGTTCTGGTTAGTGATGGTGGCTCAGCAGGGTGTTCTGGTTAACGGTGGTGGTTCAGCAGGGTGTTCCAGGCAGGTGCGATGAGCCCCAGTCCCATGGGAGAGGCTCCATCCTGATTTCTATCACTCTCTGCCACTCGCTGAGTCTTGGCTGACTCTGTATTTTGTGCCCAGGATGTTTGGGGCAGTTAGGAATTGATTTTGTCGCTGTTTTCAGGAGGGAAACGTGCTGATCACCCATGTTCTGGGGCAGAGCATGTGAGCTGCCCTCCTGGCTGGGCAGGAGTGGAGGRGCAGGCAGGGCTGGCATCTCCCACACTCCGCTCCCAGGCACACCCAGGCCCACTGTGCCTCCAGGCTTTAGCTGTTCCAATTAACCTGCATGTCACCTCCCCCCAGAGCTGCCCTGAGCCCTCCCSTGCCTGATGGCCTCACATCTGTGTCCCAGGAAGGAGGAGAGGGCTTTTCCAAGGCAGGAGCTAAGGAGAGAACAATGGTTACTGTGTTCAATTCCTGCTGGCCACACCAGTGCTCAGCCATGGACCTCACTGCTCTGCCCCCTGTGAACCCTCTGAGCTCTCCTCTGGTCACCATCTCTGCCTGGAGAGCCCTTCAGCCAGGGGGAAGTGCTGGGGAGGTGACCCTGTGTGAGGACAGTGCCATGGCAGGGAGAGAGCTCCTCTTTGGAGCTGAATCTCACAGAATCCTCCAAGCTCAGGCTGGTTGGTGTTAGAGGAGACCCTAAAGCTAATCCAGTGCCACCCCTGCCATGGGTGTTCCACTTTCCCCCGTTCCAGGCTGCTCCAAGCCCTGTTCAGCCTGGCTCTGACACTTCCAGGRTACTGCATTCACATTTTTTAAAGCTTGAGGAGCAGAAGTTGTGCACAGGCATTGCTTGTGCCCTTCCTGTGGGCGCTGTAGCTGGGTTGAATTGTTGAATTCATCATTTAAATTCTTCCTGGACTGCCTGATGTTCAGGAATGCTGGACAAGGAGTTGTTTATGGCCACACAGGGACTGTGCTGCACACCCARGGGTTACTTGCGACCCTCTGGGACTGAGGAGTCCATTTATGCCCGAGAACTGGTGCCACACTCTGCTGGCTGTCCCCAGGGGCTGTGCTRCCCCTCCTGGTTTGTTGTGCTCTTGTTGATGCTGCTGTTGCACTGTTTACATTGACATAATTACATTAACATCAGCAAAATATTGATAGTAAAGGCACTGCAAGGGAAAAATCAGTTTCCTTCTGTCTCACATCTCCACCTTGGTTGTTTTTCATAACACACCTTTTAATCTCCACTAATATTCCCATTGAAAACCCCAGAGATCGTGCAGGTGCAGCCGATGAGGAACAAGGTAATTCATGCTGGAGCAAGGACAGCGTCACTCTTCAGATACATTTTCCAAACTGAACACTCCCAAATCCTGCTTTCTGTGTAAGGAGGAGATTTCCAAGGGGATCAGAGGACATCAAGAGCAATCAAAGGCTGTGTTTTCCAAAGGATCTATAGGGACTGGAGGCCAGATTTTATCAGGAATCAGTGAGACTTTGTTTTTTACACAAGTTGGGCTTGATTACCTCACATCCTCTGCTGGTCCTGCTCCAGGAGCTCCTGTCCCTGCTGGGCTGGGGATCCAAAGCTGAACATGGCACTGCAGAGGTGTCCCCAGGACACTGCTGGCTCAGGGACASCTCARTGTCYTCCCCAGCRCTGCCAGGTCCTTCTCTGCAGARCTGCTCCAGCAGGTCCCCCCAGCCTGGGCCAGTGCTGGGGTTTCCCTCAGGTGCAGGAACTGCGTTTGCCTTTGTTGAACCTCAGACAGTTTTTCTCTGCCCCCATCTCCATCCTGTGGAAAGGTTCCAGTAATCACCATTAGTAATAAAAACAGTCCCAGAGGTTTCCTCACTGTCATTCCTGCCCACCCCCAAGGATGTGTAATAGAGTTGCTCCGAGGCAGAAGCTTCGGGGTCAGGCTGCCCCCAGAGCAGGCTCCCACCTTCAGCTGGAAGAGATGGATCAGAGCAGGGCTGCTGACAGCCTTCCCCCGGCACAGTATTCATCTGTGCCAGATTTGATAAGGCCAACTGCACCAGGCACGAGCTGCTGGGCCTCTTTGGTGTCTCCAAGATGAATGTCAGCAAGTACCCAAGGCAGCCCATATTCTTGAGACTCTCRCCCTGAATTATTTAAGCATATTCATGTCTGCTTTTGTACCAAATTACATCTGCGGCCGTGGGACAGATACTGTGGTTTGTACAGAGCACTGAAGCAAAAAGGCAATTTTCCAGCAGCACTCAGCGATGCTGGTGCCTTTACTTTGTCCTTCTGTCTTGCCCATGATACCTTGTTAAAGGCCACATTTTGTCATTTGCTGCCCTTCCTGCTACAGCAGCACTTGCTGGTTCATTTGACCCCGTTCCAGTGTGAGGTTTTTCTTGTTTCCCTSTTTGGTGATAATCCTGCTCTTAGGGATGGGTTGGAGGTTAAATAAGTGTGTCATGGCTTTGGTACAGCAGGGTATCTGTGTTCCCTTGAACAGACATGTGGCTTTTGGGGGACTTTGGTTGTTTGGTTGCAGTTGAAGTCTGGGAGAAGATGCTGTTTAGTGTCATGGGAATAGTGATGTTTTTGAAATAAGGCATAAATAAGGAGCCAAAAGCAGCTGCTGGAGCAGCTGGTCCTGCACAGCATCTCTGGGCGCTGACTTTGGGATCAGCACAAGTCTGGTGGGACCCAGCCAGCAGGATGGTAGGGCTGGAGCCCAGGGTGTGGGCAAAAGTGTTTTTAGTGAAGTTAGAGATGAAAAGCAGGGACAGAGGTACAATGGTGACAGCTTGGGTCATGAAGGAGCTCAGCGTGGCCTCGACTCCAGAGCCCACGTGAAATCTTGGCCTCCTTTTAGACTGCAAACCTCAAAGAATTTACCACTGCTCCTGGGTATTAGCTCCTCTTCTTTTTTCCCTCTATCTCCCTTTTCCCCGCTTTTCCCTTTCCTCCTCTTTTGCCTTTCTCCTGCCTTATTCCCCCTTTACCTRTTTCCCTCCTTCTCCCCTCTTTACCCTCTTTTTTCCTTTTCCCCCCATTTTCCCTTTCCCCTCCTTTGACCAGAGCAGGAAGAGGTGCAGATGCAGTGAAACTCTTCCACAGAAGTGAGCATTTTGTCATTTGTGGGAAGCCCATCCTCACCCACCTGTCCATTGCTTGGCTCCCCCATTCCCAAATGATCCAGCTGTCTCCTTCAAAGTGCCGGTTTCCACCCTGCCAAGGGCTYCTGGGACTGTGCTGGGCTGGATTCAGGCTTCCAAGAGTGTCRGTGCTGTGCCTTCCRTCAGATTGCAGTCCCATCCAACTSTAAYTSCTGGCCCTGCACAGACACTCCAAGAATCCCAYCCTGTGCACCCCTGAGAGCATTGTCCAAGCACTTACTGAACTCTGGAGTGCTTGGTCATTTAAGTGAAATGTGATTTAATTTGTAGTGAAATTGATGGAAATCAGTCTAAATACCCCGTAAAACCTGGCTGCAGGTGCTTGCCTGGAAATTCTCACTGCATCTATAACCAGGGTGTCGTGTGCCTAAACCAGAGCCCTCACTTGGCCTGAGGATGGGAAACCTTTTAATGTCATTCTTTATCAGAGCTGGAAACRTGCAGGGATGGTCAGTGAGAGTGATGCCTTAGGATTTTTAGCTTCTCTRTTTTCATGTATCTGTATTCTTGTACTTCTCCAGTGTACAGCACTAAAGCTCCTGTTCTCCCATCTTTAGACAAAACAATTCCTCTCTGGGCCTGAAATCCAAGGACACTTCGCTGCCTCAGAGCCCCAAAATCTGTAAACAACATTGAATTTGGGGGAGCAAGCTTGGGGTGGTTGGCATCATCATCTGAAGGTGTCACTGGAGAATTGGGGCCTGATGTGTTCATGAGACAGAACGTATAAAAGGGGAAGATCTCGTGACTCGGGGTCCATTTTGGGTGTAGCCTCAGGAGGAGGCTTTGTCTGCCCTCAATGCACCAACCAGTAGGCCTGGATTAAATTTGTCTGCTTTTATTCTCTTAACTTTTTCTGGCTTCTGTTTTAGGCAAGCCTTTTTTTAGGCATCGAGAGAAGAGAGCCCCTCAGCCCCAGCTGGCTCTGGCCTGTGTTTTATATGCAGCCAGACTTTCTGCTGTTTGCACTGAGCTCCGGTCAAAGTAACAAACTCATTTGTGCTGCCTCAGTGGGAAGGAAAATCTGCTGCTTGGAGGGCTTCAGCGCCTGCAGGCTGCTGTGGCACGTGTGAGTGCCGTGCAGGGGCATAGGATGGAGCAGGGCTGAGTGAGGAGCTCCCAGGATTACAGATGTGCTGTGGAGAGGCACGGGGGTGTGCTGGCAGTGGGTGACAGCYGCGGATGTGCTCCAGCAATCTGATGGACCGATGACACGGGAGATAACGGGGCTGCTGGATCCGCTCCAGAGAACATCCCTGCTRCTGCTCCTTCCCTCTCATCCCCGGGCATTCTTCACCTTCCTTATCTTAATCGCCTCTTGCTGCCTGTGAAAGGCCCTGCTCTGCTGTTATTGGGGTTTTATTTCGTGTTTGTGATAGCATTGCCCTGGCTGTGCTGGTGGAGGGCTGGTTGCTGAAAGGGTTGCACATATGCATTGAGATGGTAGAAAACGAGCAGGTTTTCCATAATGGGATAATGCATCCTGTAAAACCACTAATTTTCCTTCTGATCCCCTCCAAGTTTCATTTAGCTTTAGTGGATTTTATGGCAAGGCTGTTCTTCCTCTGCCATTTCCAACGTTGTGTTTAAATTTGCATTGTAAGACCTGAAGAGTTTATGCCTCAAAAGACAAAACCCAGATCTCTGCCACTGAATTTGTTACTGGATACCCCTAAAGTGGGAAAACTGCCAGTGAGCTGTCAAAGGCACATGTTTTCCCTCTGCTTGGAGTGTCCTCAGCCTCCGGCCTGGCTGCTCTGTGTCCCTGCCTGCTGCTTGTCCAGCAAAAGCTGCAGAATCCAAACTTAAAGCACAGAGGGGTTAACAGCAGCTCTTCTGCCTTGGCTTTGCATGTCTTCACACCTGTAAGTGTTTGACAGCCAAGCCCAAGTCAGGGGCTCAGAATGATGCAGGGAAGCTGTGCTTGCTCCTCTTGTCTTTGCTCTGCTCCACTCCTCTGCCTTCAGTGCTCACAGAATCCTGGAATATCCTCGCAGGACCATCCAGTCCAGCTTGACCATTCCTCTGAGCCTGTCCTGTTTCTGGGGTACTCCTGGCTCCTGGAAGCGCTCCTTCCCAGCAGTGAGGGGACTGAAAATGAGCTCCTTAGGTTGGACTTTASAGGTGTGACTGATGTCATGTTTGGTGGGATAAGTTGGGTACCTATTCCATTGCTCTGGCTTTTATCTCCACTCTGGGTTGCAGGAGAACAGCCGTGCTGGGACATCAAACACAGCCAAAAATGGCCATTTTTAATTTAAATTTARCCTTAATTTATGCAGAATCTCTGCCCATGTCCACTCCCCTGGGGAGTGGCACCACTGGTGTGACTGGAGTGTGGCCATGAGGGGCTGCAACCCCACATTCGCAGCTGCCCAAAGCTTTGGCTTTTGAGGGTGAAATTCTCCAAACTCATGTTTTTTCAGGCCTAAGCTGCTTTAGTGAGTTTCCAGTGAGAGATTTAGTGATTCAGGCAATTTCTCTGTATTTCTGTGGCATGTGTGACACTCACACATGACTCGTAAAAGGCCATGGATCTCTTGCYTCAAACCTTGCTGGTGCAGGGGGSAATTACTGCTGTGCTTTCATTTTAAATAACTGGGGATTAAAAATCACTTCAATCCAAGGAAACAAAGGATCCCAGGCTGGGATGTTGGGTGTAGTTACCCATCCAGAGGTATCATCCAGCCCTGRTGGAAAGGAAGAGATGACCAGACTCCTCCTCAGCCAGCCCCGTGTGCTAGGTAGGACTGAATTCAGAACTTGGAGAGTTTTAATCTATGTTCCTGATGCTCTATGATTTCTGGAGCTTTGGGCTCTTCCAGGAACYCTATCCCAGCTCAACTGGCTGCACCCAAATGTCAGCTTTTCTTCCTAAAGCTGGGCACAGTGTCCTTAGGRATGGATTTCCCTCCCTCCTCTGGTGCAGGATGTTGCAGCCATGGGGTGTTACCCCAGTGTGGTGTGCTGGAAGGAGGGAAAATGGATTTTATGGAGCTGTCATTGGTAGTTTGGGCCATGAGGTGTTTGGCAGCTGCTGCCAACACATGGATTGAGTTTAAATTTCAGAGAACAGGGATGGATCACGTGGGTGAAAACATCATGTGCTTATTTTAGGCAGGGCACCAGTGGCCCCATGATTCTGAATAGGGGATCAAAACTGAGAAGAAAAGTTWCTGAACGTTTTTCCTGGCCATTAATTGTGATTCCCTGAAAACTTTTACCAGAATCACTTGTTTTTTTTTCTTGTTACTAATAGTAGGAAATAGGACTTAGTACTTGATTATCAAGTCTAGGATATGGATTTATCCTGCAGATAGGATTAGACCTCATGTAATGATTTTCAGCTGTTTATTATTTCATTTGACTAATGACCTAACCCAGGATTCACAGAGCCAAGCTGAATAAATTCCAGAACTATGCACGGCAGAGTTTGGGGTTGCTTTTTTAGCATAAAGAGCCAGTTACTTTCTGCAGACAATTCTAGGCATGCAACATATGTGGAATTATGGGATGAGGTCCACAATGGCCCTGAATTAATTTCAGTGTCCATATGGGAAGCATTTCTCTTGCTCCTCTGGGGACAGACATTCCTGTGCAGCAAAAACACCACAGTGCTGAGGGGCTGCCACAGCCCACGCACAGCCCCAGTGTTTGGGATTTCATTGCCTCTCTGAGGTCAGAGGATGGTGGRAATGTTGGGGATTGTAGGAATTAAGGTGGAGAATAAGTTGTGTTTAAAGCACAAAGTGCAGTCAGCTCACCTGAGGAAATTTTGGGTGACAGTGACACTCAGAAATGGGCACGTGCTGCCTTTCAGGTGCTCCTAAAAATGTCTTGCTGGTGATTCACAGAATTAGCAGAGTTGGAAAAGACTCAAAGATCAAGTCCAGCCTTTACTGATCCCCACCAGCCCAGAGCCCAGAGTGCCATGTGCCAAGATCCATGAGGCTCCTGCCACCCTTCCCTTCCCTTCCCTTCCCTTCCCTTCCCTTCCCTTCCCTTCCCTTCCCT
>NW_026623551.1:488385-505330 GCF_030028575.1 Malurus melanocephalus
GGAGGAGGAGGAGGAGGAGGAGCAGCTCTCCTCCCCAGCCTGGAGAGGGGAGGGATGTTCATTTTATAACACTCTGGCAAGTGTTTAAAAATAAGTCAGCGGAGCAGCAGCCAGCATTGGCTGCAGATCCGAGTTTTGACATTGCAGAAGATAAAAGCAGATTTGGTGGAATTGTGTTCAGTCCCTGCAGCCTCAGCAATGCAATGATCCCAGTCCCAAGCTCAGGGGGTTTTGTGGGGCTCCTTTGCTTTGGCAGGAGCCCCCAGAGCCCCCAGGGCAGGTTCATGTCCCTCCTGAGAGCGATGGAGTTTTACTGAGTGACATCTTGTCCCAGAGTCCTGCAGTCACCTGAAATAGATTCATTTACTGCTGTTGTCGTCAGTTCTTTGTGCCTGGGTGGTGTTTGGGGAACCCAGTCATGTATAACCATCTCAATGAGTACAAATGCACAATAAAATAACACCGTGCTCCACAGACCTTACAGTTAATGACTGAACTAATTACTCTAATTAATGGCTGCAAAATTAGGGAATTTGCCCTGGGACCTTTGGAAAAATTAGTAAACATCTATTGTCCTTTTTTTCTGTCAGATATTGTCATGCTGAGGTTTTTATCTCTGCCCTGGGTTGCAGAAGAACAGCCGTGCTGGGACATCAAAATGTAGCCAAAAATGGCCATTGAGYCTTAATTTATGCAGAATCTCTGCCCGTGCCCACTCCCCTCCCAGGCCTCTCCTTGGGCTGGCAAACAGGGCTGAGGAGTTTTTGGGATTTGGGGTGCAGCACCATGTGCTGTTTCTCTCTTTCCAAAGCCTTGGAATGAAAACAATTGATTTTTGAGGCCAGTCTAGTTGGAATGAGTAGCACATCCCTTCCAAGCATGTATTGAAAATATGACAAATTATTTGGCCTAGAGGATGTGATACTGTCCTTCTAAATGTATCCTCCTGGGGATCTGACCTTTAAAAAGGATGCTTTGTTGTTTCTTTTTTTTAGCAAGATAATTTCTAGCACCACAAATTCCTGCCAGCCCCAGTTTGAAGCGGAAACCTTGAGCAGCACAGATACATTTATTACTTCTRTGCTGTATTTTTGTGTGTTCTGTTTGCCCTGTCCTTCCCCCTGCACGAAATCAGGAAAAATCCTGGYTCCAGCTGCTGCTTCTCTGCCTGGTGCTGGAATTAGGGAAGTGCTGATAGACACGAGGAGGGAACGGGGGTGATGTGCCACAGAGAAAACTTCTCCTGGGTCTGAAATGAGATTCAGAAAATTCTCCYCTCCAAAAGGCAGCAAAGTGGTCATTTTTAGATAAAAGGGATCTGTCTTAGGGCTCACTGGAATAAGGGGAAGGACTCCCAAGAGGTCAGACTGCTCCAAAGCCGTTTGAGCACCTCGGGTTCAGGAGTTCACTGCTTGCTTTAATCCCTCCGAGAAGGTGTGGAGAGGAACTGCCAATGCTGCAGTGCCTTAAGGTGCTGCCCCYATGCACCCAGGGCTCCCAGCTGGGGCCTCTAAGGCTCATCACTTATTTTTCCTCATTAAATTAATCTAATGTCTGGCTCTGAAGTTCCTGCAGAGCACTGCAGAGCAGCAGATTCACAGGCTCTCCATGCCTTCCCTCCAGGGAAAGTTTCTCACACACTTACAAAGTTAAACTCCAAATTTCAGATTTCAAAGTCTGGCAGTCTTTGTTTCCTGAATTGTGGTTGAAGCCAAATCATCACCAGCCYCTGAAGATGTTCAGCTTGGTAGTTTGGGGTCTGGGTTTCTGAAAGTAACATGTTTTCACTGATAATTTGAAAACTAAAGACAAGTGAAYCCAAAGGAATAAATCCAGAGCATCYTGRCATTCCACTTAACCATGGATGCACAGAATTAAAGGGTTTTGTTTCCCAGGGCTGTCTGCTGGTGGGTTGAAGTGAAAAGGAGTCAATTTTGAGGAAAAGGGGGATGAGTGCTTGCATTAGATGCTTTAATAGMCAGAAACATCAATATTCCCTTTCTGAGAAAAAAGGCACCTGGAGCATGTGGGTGGCACTAGAGGATGTTCCTGAGGGACCTTGAGCAAGTAAAGGGGTGAGATGGCTGAGATAGGAGGGGTGGATTGAGGAGCAGAAAGTGTAGGAGAAGGGGAAGGAAGGGAAAGGAAGGGAAAGGAAGGGAAAGGGATGGAAAAGGAAACGCTGGCTGGAGTGCAGGGCAGGATTTGTGGATGGGGATGGTCTGGAAGCCACTTGACTGTGGAGATGCAGGAGGGCTCTGAGCACTGGGTTATCACAGCAGTGRCTGGTGGGAAGGTGGAAGCAGAGATGGGAATTTCTGGGGTGWTGGGAAACTTGGCACAGGAAAAGCAGCACTGAAGAGTGAGCGCAGTCCTGCAGCCACATTCTGCTCTGGAAGTGTGTGCTGGAAACTCAAGATTTAAGCCCAAAAGTTGCCTTTCCTTGCTTCCTGCTCAACATTTGCTGCTCTCTTTGAATTACAGAGGGAAGTTGCTCTCAGGTGTTRTCAAAAGATGGGATATCCTTGATCCGTGAACATGGTGAAGTGGGTGAAATGCTTTTGGTTTTTCTCTTGGCCCACACCTGAAGCAGGGGCTGTGTTTTGYTCAGAAGTGAACAATTTCCCCAAAGGACAGGGCAGTCTCTGCAGACTGGGGGGTGTGGAAGGCTTGGCCATGGCCAGAGGGAAGAAAAAAGAGGCAGATCCTGGAAAGGTGACTTTRGGAAAGAGCGGGGGAAAAGAAATGATCCCCTTCAGCCCTGAAATGAGTCAGGGAGGAGTGTGACCCTGTCCCCATAGAGGAAGATGTCCCCAGCTCCTGTTGTGTGTCTCCAGCAACCAGGAAGGTCAAATCTTCATTCTTTGCTTGAATTTGTTCTCATCCTGGGGATTTTAAGCACCACCCTTTTTTAGGGCATTTTTTCCACAGTATCTCYAGGGGCAGGGAGGGGATGGGGCTCRGSATTTGGSAGCTCTGTGTCCACTGCAGCTGCATTTTCCAGAAAGCAGCAGATCCCCTGCTAGAGCTGACCTGCAGAGAYAGGGAGCTGCTAAATGAGGCTGCTGACCCTGGGGTGTCCAACACCACTTTRTGTTCCCCTCTTAACTCCTTCAATTTGCTTCGGGTGAGGAGGGCAGCTTTGGCAGGTGGATGCTGATTGCATTCTTTAGGAAAATCTCACTTGGAGCTRCTGTGAGATACTTCCCAAATTGTTTAAGTTGATCATTTTGGGAATTAATTAAAATCTGGCCTTAACAATTGGGATTTCTCCCTGCCTGGGTAGGACACGCAATGGGAAGGCATTTAGGGTTTTTTTTTAAAACTGAAAGTATCAGCACAAAACAAGCAGTCCTGCCTGTGAGCTGGGGAGCTGCAGGGTCACTCATTAGCATGGGTTTTAGGGAGGAATTAATTAATGTTCATGGGATGTGGGTGCCTGTCTGGAGCCTGATCTTGGCTCCCCCAGGGCAGGTCAGCAGGGTTGGGGACAGGAGGGGGCTGTGGGGACGTTCCAGGGATGTGGTGTGGATGGAGAGTGGAGCTCAGAGGGGTGAGAATCAGATGGAGGAGGGATGGAATGACAGCAGAAGGAGGTGGGTGTGTTGAGGGGCTGGGGAGGAAAATGGAGATGAGGATTGTGTGGGCCTGGGGAGCCTCCTCCAGAGTGGAGGTCTGGCAAAGGCCACGGCTGGTGAGTCCTCTTTGCTTTCTGGTCCCCAAGAGGAAAACGCACTGGCAAGTGTGACTGTCCTGATGTTGGTGGCACTCCCTGGTGTCAGGAAAATGAATCCATAAACACCAGAGGTTCATGTCTAAAAAGRAGACAGGGAAGTCCTGTGACTTTATTCTAATAAAGGGAGAGGCCATGGGACATTTCCATGGGATCTCTCAAATTGTTGGAGGACACAGCCTCTTTTATCCCTATTTCCCAGCCACAGTTCCCTCTCTCTTTCCCTGTTGGCTGAGGTGCTTGAGAGGTACAGAATTCCCAAATTCCCTAACAAAGACCCCATCTCATGTGCATCCCCCCCTTTTTTTTTTTATTCTTGTGTCTCTGTTCTTTTTCACTCAGTTCAGGGATTTAGCCCTGCCTTGGGTCAGTACCAGTCTGTGCCAATGGGTGCAATTCCTGTGGAATTTATGGTTCCTCCCATTGCTCCTCTCACCTGTCAGGATCTGTCCTGATCTCCCAGCAGACCCCATAGTTTGTTTGTAAAGAMATCTCCCTCTCATTCCTTTCACTAGGATTTGATGTTTTCCATGGGGCAGAAGGCTAAGGCAGGGACACCACACACCTCGATCCACCTTTGGGCTTCTTGTCACTGAACCCCTTGCTCCCAAAAAAATGCTCCAGACGCTCCTGTTTGGCTAAAAACGGGATCCTGTGAAGGGCTACAGTGGTTGAAGCCCTCTGGGTTGATCGGGTTCTTCCAGCTCAGCCATGGGGTTGGCTCTCACAGCGAGGTGGACAAGGAGCAGTGGTCAGTGCTCAGGTGTCACCTGGCACTCGGTGTGGTCACTGYAGAGGGTGTGGTCTCTGGAGCACCCCCACTGCTATGGCAGGAGCTCAGGAGGCAGGGAGCTCAGCTTTCCTGAGAGATCAGGGTCTGTCTGCAAGCACTAATGCTCAACTAAGTCACCTTGGGTAAGGGATTTTCTGTGTTTGCCGTCTGGATAAGGAGCGAGGTGTGGTTTAATTTCTCTTGGAGCCCCAAACACAACGGGACTGAGACCCTGTTGTACTGTGTCCCCTGCTGTACCCRGTGTTCTGCAAAAGGACTGAGGACAGTCCTGCTCCATGGAGCTGTAACTCCCAGTCCCGTATTTAGGTGCCACTTGGGAGCTTTTTAGCATTAATTATGTTTCTAAAGCACTCAGTGCCTGTCATCAGTGGCTCTCTATAGAAACACAGAGTTAAATACTCAACCGATCTGGGGCCTCTTAGGAATTGTTCCCATGCTGAGCGGTGTAACCATTCACAGATGTGCTTGGGTGGTGGAGAGGGAGCTCCAAGCCTCTTTTCTTGAGGCAAAGCAGCTCAGCTGCTGCTTTCCTTGAGCTCTTGAGCAGTTCCAGCGAGATGGGTTTGGTAGCAGAGTGCTTGGATGCACACAAAGCTCTCCCTTCCATGCAGAGATGGAGTCACACGGGGACAATCTCAGGTTTTTGTCCAAGAGGTGTCTATTTTGTYCCTGTGTTCCTTACACAATGCATTCCTTACATAAACCACRGTGTCAGTGCCASCGAAAATCGGGAAGAAAATAAAACCTCTCTAACACTATATTTGACATGACAGAGAAATAGCTATTACTTTATTATTATTTATATTATTTATATGATTTTATATTATTACTATTTTATATTATTTTTATTATTATTATTATTTCCTGGCCAGGATGTGCCAAGGGAGTTATTCCAAATACACATGCTTTTACAGGATTTTCCCTCAAACTTTATCCAGTCAATACTCACAGAGATGCATCRTTTCAAAGTCCATCAATGCGCAGTTGAGCAGCCTCCAGTATTCACTTTCCTACTGGACTCGAACTTCTGACATTCATTAGATCTTCATTCCTTGATTTTCTTTATCAGTTTTTTTCCGGACTCAATGTCCCCAGCTCTGCCAGAGGCTCTGGGTAGGTGTTTGTAGATGGCTGCTGATGTTCTGGTGATGTTCCATTGATGCCTTTTCTCTTTCTGGGATTTTTTTTGGCTGCTCCCAGTCCGTTGATCTGTTAAACCCATTTACCTTTCGGATTTTCACCTGATAACCTTCTCTCTCCTGGAGCCATAGTCGCAGAGAGGGGGAAGTTAATAAAAACCTCTAATTTCTTGTGGAAATGTTGTTTAAAAGCAGTATTTTTTTAAACAGTTTACCAAAATTGATCAGAGTGCTGCTTCATCTCCTAAAAAAGAAGATTTAAAAGAATTCTGCAAAGCAAAGTCAAACTAAACCTAACTAGAGAAATAAAATAAATTTTAAAAAGCTGTATTGTTTCCAGCATCAGGAGGAGGCAGATGCGTGCAGGAACGAAAGCAGTGCAGCAGAGAATATTTCTCTCTGATGACCAAATTATCTCCTCCATTCCTGGCCTTGGCTGTGTCACCCCCACAGCCCATTGGCAGAGCACAAACAGATGGAAGGACTTGGAGGGGCACAAGKGCTCTCTGGGGTGCCCTGTGTGGCTGAGAGCACGAGTGCACACCCCAAACCCTGCAGTAAACGGGCTGGGCTCTGAGGGAGGACAGCGTGTGGACACTGAAGGGAAATGCACCGAGAAAACTCTGCCTAACACTCTTTGTTGACCTTAAAAAGTAATTAGTGAGTTCACAGCTCGGTAAAATGCAATTAGTGGCATGAAGCTGGCACACCCTTGCTGAAGATGCACTTGTAAATGCAGAGTTTCTCTTTCTGCAGCCATGCTCACATCATGATCATGTTCTTTTTTTGGGGAAAGCCCATTTTGGGCAATGTCATCCCTTCCCTGATATGTTGGTTGTTAAAGAATGAGCACAAGGTCATCCAGGGAGGGATTATTTGGATCAGAGGGCCCCATTGGAGAAACTCTGAATCTTTCTAAGGGTCCCTGTGCAAAGTGGTGCTTCTCAGGGTACAGTCCCATGTCTCTTTTTTGTCCCCTGGTGCCCAAGCTGTCTCAGTGACCTGGAATTCTGCTTGGTCCTTGGGTTACAAACACCTCATGTGTTTTTCTCCCTTCCCCAGCCTTCAGAGTGGGAAACAGGGAAGGAGGRGGGAGCTCCTTGATCATCCTCATCCTCAGTTCTCTGCAGTTCTGTGACACCTCGAGCACAGGGGTGGTGTAAGTGCAGTCAGCTGTGTCACTAAATGACCTTAGTGATGATTTGGACCCTGAATTTCCTTTTTGTTGCTCACTGTGATCTACTCCTTTTTGCCTCTTTTTCCTCCCTTTTCTCCARTATTTCCAGAATGTGATGATCCCAAATGTTACTCACAGGTATAAATTTGTGTTTGTGTCACAACATGCAGGTGAGATTGCTGCAGCAAGCTCTGTAAGGTTTTATAGCCTGGGAGGTGTTCTGGTGCCCATCTGCAGTTCTCTGCCTCTGCCAGGGCTCTGTGCAGGAGGTGCCCTGTGCATGGTGCCACCGAAACTGGGAAAAACAAAAACTCTTCAACCACATTTTCAATGTCGAGAGTCAAGGCATTACTTTATTTTCTGGCCAGGATGTTGTTCTGGCCAGGATGTGCCACAGAAATCATTTCATCCACACACAACCCGGGTGTGAAGAGAAAATCATTCCATGGCACATGGATATTACAACACTTTCCCCAAACTTTATCCASTCAAACCCAGAGAACTTTATTGGTTCGATGTTCATTGGTCCAACGTTGTGCAGTTCTCAGGATTTGGGTTCCTGTTGGATCTGGATTTCTTCCCCTCTGATGCTGATCAGATCCTGCTCCTCATCTCTCTTTTCCCAGACCAGGAGTGTCCGACCATGCCAGGGGGGAGGTTTGGGGCTGATGTTCTGTTCATGGTCACTGATGGTCACTGAGGGTCACTGATGGTCACTGATGTCCCTTCTGTCCTGTCCCTCTCCCGCTCTGTTGAGCTGTGAAGCTCCTCAGGCCTCACCTGTTAGAACAATGCCCTGGAAGAACCCTCAACGTCCTTCCCCTGGGGCAAAGACGAATAAAATCTTTGACTGAAGTTATATAAAAAAATTGAAACTGATGTGTTTTCCAACATACCCAMAAAATCCAGCCCCAAACCTGAGCAGCCAGTGCTGGATTGATGCTGTCTGCCCTACACTGAGCTATTTCTCCATTTCTTAACTTGCCTAAAGGCAGCAGTTTTTTCCTTTCCAAGAAGCTGATCTATAGAGACAGGAGATGTTTTCAGGAGGAAAACAGGAGCGTGCATTTGAGGAAACCACAAACACTAACAGCTTGCGATGGAGGCAGATCTGGAAAAAACAGATTCCTTGCAAAGATAAAAATGCTAAATATTATTTATAACCTTTGAATGGGGTTCAAAAGCTGTTGGCTTGCATTTTTTGTGGGTTCTGTTCTTTTCCTGCTTCCAGTCTCRTTCCTGTGGTTCTACTCCAGTTCCTGGGGTATTCCCATCACACTGCAGCTGTAACTGCAGTCACAGCTACTCTGGGGACAAGATGGATTGAAGAAATTCTTGTTTCCCCACCTTTGGCTTTCTTGGTGGTTTTGGGCTGGCACTGAAGTTTGACAACGCTGTACCCAAGCAGCAGATCTGCTGGGAATCAAAAGGGTCAGAATGGGTATGGGAATTTAAATTACCCAAAGAACTCACATTTTGCACTGGAGGATAAAAGCAGCAGTGAAAGCTCAAGTAAAGGTTTGCCTGAGCCTGGAGTGGTGGTGGGAGTGACTATCCAGAGATGAAGTTTGTAGTTTGGCCTCAAAAATCACTGTCTAAGCACGAATGTGAGGGTTGATCGTTGCTGCTGAGGATGGAAGAGTTTGGGAACTTCCTGAAACTGCCTGTATTAAAAACATTCCCAAACTATTCAGTCCTCGGTAGCCAAATGGTTTGGGTTGAAAAAGACCTTTAAACATTATCTTGTTCCATTGTCACTCCCAGCCCCATCCAGGCTGACCTTGGAGACTCCCAGTGATGGGATATCTGTGATTTCCGTGGACAAAGAGCTGTTCCTGCCATGGTCCCTGAGCMGCCTCTGGCAGGAGTGTCCTGCCAGTGCGAGGTCCTGGCAGCTCAGAGAGCAGAGCAAGGTAAGTTCCCTCTTGCTTGAATTGCAGCTTGCCTCCTGAAAACAGCGCTGCAGGTGATTGCTGAATTCATCACCCAGACAAGCCCTCAGCTGACCAGTGTAAATGTGCAAGGCTGCCCTTGGCCAGGCTCCCTCAGCTCCTGTCCCCAGCCGTCCCAYGGGCACCACACCAGGCACGGCTTTGGGAACGGTCTGGGGGCTCCAGCAAAGCCCAGCCAGTGCAGAGCTGGCTCTCAGGTGTTGGGAGGATCAATATCCCATTAGGAGCATGGACCAGGGCCCTTGTGTGTCTTTGGAATGGTGACAGCCCTGAAATGATCTTGGAAGTTTCTGGAGGAGTGTCAGGGCTGTGCTGCTGTGGGTGATGTTATATGACCTCGGTAGCTGCTGATGCAGACCCCGCTCATGGTGCTTCATTAGGGTGTGGCTGGCTCACTGTGTGCTCCCTCCCAGCTGATGKGTGGCTGGGCAGAGCTTTCAGTGGGCTGCAGGAAGGGTGAGGAGAGCCTGGGCTCATCCCTCCATCCTCCTGCCACCGAGCAGCCCCAGCAGCACCGTGTGCCCAGAGCCCCCTGCTCCTGCAGCCTCTGCAGGTGACTCCAGGGGCTGGGGCTGCAGCAGCCCTGCTCACCCTCACCTGGCACTGCCCTGGGGTCTGGGGAGGGGAACCTGGCCCAACAGAGCTGGAGGGAGGAGCCTGGGGAGCGTTTTGTCTGCAGAGTGACAGCAGTGGAGATGAAGGTCCTGGAGTCACAGTGAGCCCAGGCTGCTGCTGCAGTGTCCCCAAGGACAGTGTCCCCAAAGTGCTGCAGCCAGGCAGGCCWGGCTCTGGTGCCCTGGGGTGAAGCTGCTGTCCTGGGTGCTGTGCTGGGGGATGTGCCCTGCCCTGCTGGGCATCTCTGCTCCTTCTGCTTGGATCTCCTCACCTGGACCTGCCTGGGCTGGGGAKGCCCTGGCACAGGGTGCCCAGAGCAGCTGTGGCTGCYCCTGGATCCCTGGCAGTGCCCAAGGCCAGGCTGGACATTGGGGCTGGGAGCAGCCTGGCACAGTAGAAGGTGTCCCTGCTATGGCAGGGGTGGAATGAATGAGCTTTAAAGAACCTTCCAACCCAAATCTGGGATTCTGTGCTGGGTGCTCTTTACAGAGCTTCCTCCCCTCTCTCCTGTGCCATCTCACTGCTGCCTGGCCGTGGTGGTGCTTTGTGAGGTTTGTACTCCTGTAAAAGACCAGGGTGAAGCTGCTCGGGAGGCTGCTGCAGGCAGTTCTGATCAGCTCACGGAAATCCATCGCTATGTGTTGGTGGGAAAGGCTTAAGCTTGGATCCCAGGAACACTGACAGCTGCCCTTAGGCAGGGCTCAGTAAAGCCAGTTCTGTGGAGTTCTGTGACACCTCGAGCACAGGGCTGGTGTAACTGGGGTCAGCTGTGTTACTAAATGATCCTAGGGATGGTTTGACCCTGACTTTCCTTTTTGTTGCACACTGTGATCTACTGCCTTTTGCCTCTTTTTCCTCCCTCTTCTTCAGTATGTCCAGAATGTGATGGTCCCAGATGTTACTCAGAGGTATAAATTCGTGTTTGTGTCATAACACACAGGTGAGATTGCTGCAGCAAACTCTTTCCTTTCCCTTTTGTTCAAATACCCTTCATCCCTCCCTGCTCCCACATCTCAGGCTGTTATCCAGAATTCCCAGGCAGCTGCTGTGCTGTGAGTGTGAAGGTGAAGGGCAGTGGGGTGGAACTGGTCATTTTGGGATAAACCTGGAATAGATTTGTTTCTGGAGTGGAATTTCCTTTTAGAGAGGGGCAGCTGGAGGAGCAGAACAGTTCTGGGGTGGTGGTGGCTGTACCCTGAGGGAGAGCACTGTTAAAGTGCCAGGAGTGCTTCCCACGTGTCCAGGCGTTCCCTGGGCTGTGCATCACCTCCCCTCTTGTCTCCTGTGTCTGAACGGGGTGTCTGTGCCTGACACTCCCACGGCAGCACTGCCTGCTCTCCCTGCTGAGCTGCACAGAGCTTTCCCCAGCCTGAGGATTGCTGCCTCTGCCCCAGCTCTGCTGCCAAGTCCTGCCTTTTCCAGCAAGTTATTTTAGAAATGTGAGCAGAGCCRTAAATGCTACTCTTTCTGGACTTCCAGGGAGGACACAGCGATGCCCAAGCTCAGTTACCAGTCCCAGATGTTAGAAGCAAATAAATAATTGCTCAGAACTAAACAGCTTCAGTCTGTGGAAGGATTACTGTTATTTTTGTGCCAGGGGCAAGTCTTGGTTGGGAAATTATCGTTTGGAAGCAGAACTTGGTTGTGTAATTGGCTAAACAGACTTTGACATCCTTCTGATGGCTGTGTTGTCCTTGCCCTGGGTGCTGATCCTCCCTCTGGCTCTGCAGGTAATTTCCCTCTGTTCCCATTTCCATACTGATAAGAAAATTCATTTTGGAATCTCTGTGTGTAGGGATATATAAATGTATATTTATGTTTAAACATTTCAAATGAGCCTTCAAACCCTGTTCAGTGCCTGTGCTCCCTTCTCCATCCTTCCCAAGGAATGCAAGATGGGAGAAACCTGGACAGTGTCTGACTGTTCRCATGATGATTTAAGCACAGTTGGGTTTAAAACATTTTTCTATGGGTCATCATCTAATCTGAGTTTAAATGRGAGAATCCCAGAGTGGTTGTGTTGGAMRGGCCCTTAAAGCTCATCCCATTGCACCCCCTGCCWTGGAYAGGGACAYTTYCACCAAACCAGGTTTCTCCAAGCCCCCTCCATATAATAAAGGTTGTATTATTAMAYATRTTTAATAATGAGCTGTGCCTATCCTAGTATTGGTCCTTGCCTGCCTGGGCTGCAAAAAAATGCATTCAATTCCCTCAACCCCCACCTGTCACAATTATTTAAGTGAAATCTTAATGCTCTGTTGGACAAATTCATTTCAGCCAGAATTATTCACATAATTTTTCATAGGCAGGAGCTTTTTCCGAGATGCAATATGTTGGAATACAGGTAAAATATGCTCTGTTTGCAGTTTGTGTCTGCTCAAATCCCCRCTTGCCAAGCCTGGGCCCGTTCATCTGCTGCCTTTCAGAGTTCACATTTGTCATTCAGCGTGCAGGCACGGGGGAGGGGGAGGTTTTTTTTGACCCTCCCCCTTTTGAAAGTCACAAYGCTCACGGTAATCTCTGCAGTAACCAACACATGATTCACAGGGGGAAGGGCAGCAGGCAGCTCCGTGCCCTCCTGCACTGGAGAAGATGTCCTGATATGCTAAAATCCATCTCCTGGAGAAGGGCTGAGCCGTGCGGGGGGAAGCACTGACCCTTTTGCTGCAGCATCAAAAGCTTTGGGGCAAAGCTTTTGACAAGTGGTCAGCCCTGGGAAAAACTAATTTAGCCTGTACAGTGAACAGAGTTATGTAGGGTTCAGCAGAATGCTGGTTTTTCACTAGGCTTTGGTATTTAACCTTATTTTTAAACTTTATATGTATTTATTTCCCCAGGAGAAAGCAAACTCTTGCCTTCTGATCCCTTTACTGCTGCTTTGAGCTTACAGAGTGTCTTAGTTTGAAAGACAGGTGAAGGTGGGGACTTTCCTTGGAGCGGCGAATATGACCCCCCCTCCCTCTCCAAATTATTGTAACAATGAAATCATGGGGCTTTGAGGCAAAGATGTGGGGAAAAGGGAATAACAGTTTTTTACTGGTTTGTATAACAAGGTAAACAAACAACAACAGCTCAAACTGCCAGAGTCAGAACACAGCCTGACACCCTGTTGGGCAGGGTGGTGGCTGCAGCCCCGTTGCAGTGATGGATGTGCTCTCGTCCAAGCGCTGATCCTGAGGACAGGTCGAGTCCGTCTCTGCAGCTCCAGGGGTGGTTCTGGAGCTCCTCTCCTCTGGGAATGCAGTGGCAGCAGTGTCCCAGTGTTGCAGAGCCTCAGTTTCTGTGCCAGTAGGGATGTGCAGTTCCTCCTGTCTGGCCGGGGCATCTCCCAATGGRATGATGGAATTGCAGGAGTCATTGCCAGAGCCCTGGATGGCCCATGAGCAGAGATGGCCCCCGGAGGATGTGATCAGGGCTGGGTGATGCTGAGGATAAAGAGCACTGCCCCAGCTGGTTTAACAGCTCCTGGAGATGGGAACAGAGCACAGACTGGATGGGTGCACCTTCCATGGAACCTCAGACACAGGGCTCGTTGTGTTTGGTGTTCCCTGCCCAATTCCCACAGTCCTCTGGCAGCACACTTTACCCAGGTGTGACCCACAGCCAGAGGAATGAGAGTTATTCAGTGTCAYAAACAACAGGTCTGAGCAAAGACTGGGTAAAATTGTGTAAAAAGTGCTGCAAGGAGAGTAAATCCCGTGTCTCAAATTCCACCAAAGCTGCAGAGGAAAATTGGTGCCCAAACTTGGTTCTTCTGCCAGTCACCCTTTTTGTTAATAAGCCCTCCCTTTAATAGTCTGTGTTTGCAGAGCTCAGCAGGACAGCACCATAAACTGCAGCAGTTTCCCTGATTTCCAGCATTCTCTGGGATATTTTGCCCCTTGTAGCTGTCCTGGTTTCTCATGGAATGCCCTGAGAGCCTCTCTGCTGTGTTCTCTCTGTCTCTGTGTCCCCTGCAGGTCACACCCTCCCAGACTGAGCCATTTACTGCCTGGCTTTGGCTTTTCCCTAGGTCAGAGATCTCTTGTTGGCCTTCACCTCTCTGGCTGGTTTAGGCCAGGAGCAAACACCCTTTCTGAGAGCTCTTTGGGCTGGAAAATCCTCTGTCCTTAACTGAGTGAGAGCTGGGCTTTGCAGACACATCTACTTTCATTTCCTCTTTATTGTTCCCGTGTTTTCCAGTTCCACTTCAGTATTATTCAGTATTGAATACCAGAATTATTTAGTACTGAATACCATTTCAGTATTATTCAGTATTGAATACCATTTCAGAATTATTTATTATTTAATGGGGGCTTCATCATCCTCTTGCCTGTTGGAATGCGATTTTCCCCGTGAGCTGTGTGTGCTCTGTGCCTCATGCAGCAGGAGATGTAAATAGAAAAGATGCAGCTAAAAAATATGCTTTTCCTGAAATCTTTCCTATATTAGAATCCCAGATGGTTTTGGGCTGGAAGGGACCTTAAAGCACACCACATGCCACCCCTGCCATGGCAGGGACACCTCCCACTSTCCCAGGCTGCTCCCAGCCCCAATGTCCAGCCTGGCCTTGGACACTGCCAGGGATCCAGGGGCAGCCACAGCTACTCTGGGCACCCTGTGACAGGGCCTCCCCATCCTCACAGGGAACAATCCCTTCCCAATATCCCATCCATCCCTGCCCTCTGGCAGTGGGAAGCCATTCCCTGTATCCTGTCCCTCCATCCCTTGTCCCCAGTCCCTCTCCAGCTCCCTGGATCCCCTTTAGGCCCTGGAAGGCTGATGTTCTTTCCCCCTCTCCACCCCAGCATTAAGCTCAGCACCCATTTGTCAGTAATGCCTTTTCATTTCAGGGCTCTTCCTTCTTTCCCAGCCCCTCAATCACAAATCTCCTCAGCTGAGGATGTTGATGTTTTCCTTCATCCTGGCTGAAGTGGAGCACAAAGCTTTTCCCCTGCTCCAGCTCCCGGGGAGCCTTTGGAAATGAAGGCAGGGAATCACATTAAATTGTATTTCACTGACGGTTCTCTCTGTCCTAGAAAACTCCTGTCTCCTCATGAAATACACTCAGCTTAAGAAGAAACTAATATATTTACTCTAACYGTGCTCAGTCTAGGAATTATTTTGCTGTAGAGATTAAATTTTTATATCATCTTGAAGAAAACCAACTCGCTGCTGGTCCCCAGGGATCCCTGTCTGAGGGGCTCAAATCCTGGCAGCTCTAAGTGATGCCTTGTTTTTTCTTTTCCCTTCTATTCCTGCAGTATAGCAGCAATCTATTCTGCTTGTTCCAAAGTTCAGAATTTTTAGGAGATTGTGGAAAAAAAAGTCCTGTTTTAGTTTTGGGTGAGTGTGGCTTTGGGATGAGTGAAGAGTGGCTGCTCAGAGCTCTGATGTGCACCAGCATCTCATATCCATGCAGCCCTGAGCTTGCAGAATTCCCCAGGGACTGAATTCTGTCTGAAGATGCAGATTTTTGGTGGGGATTAGAGCTGTTTATCACCACAGATAGGCTGGAGCAGGCATCAGCAGTGACTTTTTAGCAGAGGTTCAGCGCTTCTGCTTTGTGCCTGCCCAGAATGATAACAGAGTTGCTCTTGGGAACAAGCCACATCCTCACTCTGCTTTCAGCCCTGTTCTTGGAGGAAAAGAGCTGATGGCTCCATGTTCTTGTTGTTTTTTGCTGGTGGAGTCTCTGTGTGTCACTTTTGGCCCTTCCAGACTGATTCCAAGCAGGTTTCATGGAATCTCAGAATATCCTAAGCATCCATAGTGTCATCAAAACTGCGGGGAAAAAACAAAAACTGACCAACAACATTTTAATGTTGGAGAGTCAAGGCATTACTTTATTTTCTGGCCACGATGTTGTTCTGGCCAAGATGTGCCACAGAAATAATTTCATACACACACAGCCCGGGTGTGCGGAGAAAATCATTCCACAACACATGGATTTTACAAGATTTTCCCCCAAACTTTATCCAGTCAAACCCCAGAGAACTTTATTGGTTCAATGTTCATTGGTCCAACGTTGTGCAGTTCTCAGGTTTTGGGTTCCTGTTGGATCCGGATTTCTTCCCCTCTGATGCTGATCAGATCCTGCTCCTCATCTCTCTTTTCCCAGACCAGGAGTGTCTGACCACGCCAGGGGGGAGGTTTGGGGCTGATGTTCTGTTTATGGTCACCGATGGCCATTGATGGTCACTGATGGTCACTGATGGTCACTGATGTCCCTTCTCTCCTGTCCCTCTCCCGCTCTGTTGAGCTGTGAAGCTCCTCAGGCCTCACCTGATGGAACAATGCCCTGCAAAGAAACTTCAGTGCCTTCCCTGGGGCAAAGGCAAACAAGATCTTTGATTAAAAGTATATTAAAAAAAAAAATTTAAACTGCTGTATTTTCCAACAAGAGGGGCTGGGCTCAGGGTAATTCCTGAATTCACAGCAAAGGCACCTCTAGCTCACAGAAAGGTGCCAAAAATGTGCTGACTATAAGCTGTGTTGCCCTGCCCAACATGGATGGATCAGTTTGGTTGATTCCTTTGGTTCAATGATGTTGGTTTATCAGCMTTTACTGACGTAGAGTAGCAGAGGGACAGAACGTGCAGGAGTCATGAATAACCTGAGAAAGAGCGTGCTGGGATCTGGGTGTTGGCATGGCTGTGGTTCAGAATAAAGCAGATGATGGAGTTAGGGGTTTGTCACTCCCAGCCTTGGGGTCCAAAGTCATGTTTTACCTTTCCCTGATGCCTCTGTGGGGAGCMGAGAGGCTGCACCCCACCAGGACCYTCATGGGGRGYYTTGCACYRAGCYTGGMAGCTCTGGTGGCTCTGGGTTGGCTCTGCCCGTGCCTTGGCTGTACTTTGGGAGAGAYAGAGTGGGCACCACCCCTGTGGGATAAAACCTGCACCCCTGTGGGATGAAACCTCAGGAGGGCCAGGGAAGGTGTCCTGGTACTGTTCAGCAGCTCCCAGACCCTCTCCTGGTGGAACAGGGTTGAAGACTGGCTGCAGAGAGCCCCCAGCCTGTGAGTTAATGCAGCCAGCTGAATCCCCTGGCAGAGACATCCCTGCTCCAGGCGTCTCCTGCTGCTGCAGAGGGCAGCCCAGGGCTCCAGGCTGGTGTGACCTCGTTGCCTGGGGGCGGGTTTGATGCCTGATGATTTTGCCTTTCCTTTTTATGTATCCTTTTATGTATTTTATAGACCCTTTTTGACATTTCTGTACCCTTTATGTATCCCTGTACCCTTTGCCTACACGTTTGTAATTCCTGTAGCCTGATATTCCAGCTCAGTTTTGGKTCCTGCTGGGCAGAGAGACCAAACATCGCCAGTAAAGGGTCAGTGAGCTCTGTGCTGTCTCAAACTTGAGGCTCCAACCTTGGCTGAAACCTTCTCTCTGAAGCACATTGTGTGAACTGGGCTCTGGTCTCATCTGGAGGGATTCATTAGAATAGGGGGGCATTACTGCAATTGTTAAGTTTTTCAATGGGGAATCCTAGAGAGATCTGCTCATTTGTGAAATACATAAAACTTGTATCTGTGCTATACACGGGGGGCGTTTT
>NW_026623551.1:506405-522869 GCF_030028575.1 Malurus melanocephalus
CAAACAAACAAGAAGGCAAAACAAAATCCATCATTTTTATATTTGTGTTTCTGACAAAAAGAGAGTAGGACTCTGCTAATGAAAAATATTCAAATTTCAGGTGTCCTGTCTAATAAATAATAGCATGAGCATGAGCTGGCTTCCTACAGCCACCACCAAATCATCCATGGAGCTCTTTATGTGCAGCTCATTTTGAACTTTGCCTATTTCCTTCAGCTATGCAGATATAAATAAATAATTCCCCTTGATAAGGGTCTGGGAACGCTGTACTTAAAAAGATAAGAAGGCTTTGAGGGGAAATTGTTTTGAAATCTGTACCATTTGTATGCCGTTCACTGTTCCCACTGAGCAAAAAATTCATTCAGCTGGCACTTAACCAACCCTGTTTTATTCCTGCTCTGTGTTCCACCTATCCTTCTCCTGGGGACATCAAACCTTCCMTGTAATTACCTCTCTRAGAGTGGGGAGGACRCCYRAATAACCTCCCCACCACCKCCAGAAATAYGCAGATCCCCRGGACAGGTTATCAGCTGCATGCCCAGGGCTGGCACGGGCAGGGGGCCTGAGCCACCAGAAGTTTCAAGGCTTGAGGCATTTTTGTTCCAGCATTGGGCCAAAGAAGGAGAAGTTGGAATGKTTGCAGAAAACCAACCCAAAACAGCCAGGATTTCTGGAGTGGTTTTGTTTCTTTTGGAAATAATAGGGATGGGTTTTACCAGGGATGGGTTTTAACAGTGATGGATTTTACCTGCGATGGGCTTTAACAGGAAAGGATTTTACCAGTGGTGGATTTTACCAATGGTGAGTTTTACCAATGATGGATTTTACCAGTGATGGGTTTTACTAGTAATTAATTTTACCAGTGATGGATTTTTCCAGTGATGGGTTTTACCAATGATGGATTTTACCAGGGATGAGTTTTACTAGCAATGGATTTTACCAATTATGGGTTTAAGCAGTGATGGATTTTACCAGTGGTAGGTTTTACCAGTGATTAATTTTACCAGTGATGGCTTATACCAGGGATTATTTTTACAGGGATGGATTTTACAGTGATTGATTTTACCAGGGCTGAGCTTCACCAGTGATTAATTTTACCAGGGCTGAGTTTCACCAGTGATTAATTTTACCAGGATGGATTTTACCAGTTATTAGTTTTACCTGTGATGCATTTTACCAGTAATTAATTTTAACAGCAATGGATTTTTCCAATGATGGGTTTTACAGTGATGGGTTTTACCAGGGATGGGTTTTACAGTAATAGGTTTTACAGTAATGGGTTTTACAGTGATGAATTTTACCAATGATGGGTTTTAACAGGGAAGGATTTTACCAGTTATGGATTTTACTCATGATGGGTTTTACCAGTTATTAATTTTACCAGTGATTTATTTTACCAATGATTAATTTTACCAATGATGTGTTTTACAAGTGGTGAGTTTTAACAGCAATGTGTTTTACCAGTGGTTGTGTTTTACCAATAATGGATTTTACCTGTGACGGGTTTTACCAGTGGTGGGTTTTACCAATGATGGGTTTTACCTGTGATGGATTTTCCAGTGATTAATTTTACCAATGAGGGATTTTTCCAGTTTTACAGTGGGTTTTTCAGTGATGGGTTTTCCCAGTCATGGGTTTTCCAGTGATGGTTTTTACAGTGGTGGTGTTTCTGTTTCCCCTCCAGGTCTGTCCAAGTCCCTTGGTCTCATTGAGGGCTATGGGGGCCGTGGCAAAGGTGGCCTCCCGGCCACCCTGTCCCCCGAGGAGGAGGAGAAAGCCAAGGGACCCCATGAGAAGTACGGCTACAACTCCTACCTCAGCGAGAAGATCTCCCTGGACCGCTCCATCCCGGATTATCGCCCAACCAAGTGAGTGCTCCCTGAGGGAATCTTTGTGTTCAGGGGCTCACCCAGGAGCCAGGAGTGCTGCTGGCTCTTCCCTCCTCATTCCAGGGCYCTGCTCAGTGATGAGAAACTGGGGAGATTGGGCTGGAGCTGAGCTCCTGGAACCAGGGAATCACTGAGACTGGAAAAGCCCTCCAAGAGCATCAAATCCAACCATTTCTCAGCACTACCGAGGCCACCACTGCCCCATGTCCTCAAGTGCCACATCCACGGGGCTGTTAAACCCCGCCTGGTATGGGGATGGCAGCACTGCCCTGCACATCTGTGCCAGGACCTGACCACCCTTTCCGGGGAAAAATAATTCCCAATATCTCACCTAAATTTCACCTGGCACAACTTGAGGTCATTTCCCCTTGTCCTGTCAGTTGGTACCTGTGAGAATAAACTGATTCCCACCTGGGCCCACCCTTGTTACACTTGGAGAGAGAGTCCATCAAGATGATTTATCGGGGGAAAAAGGTGACTTTCTTCCCACTTTTCTCAGTCTCTGTTTTCCTAAAGCAGTTGGTGATTTTGGGTGGAAGTGCTGCCATCGAAAGCTCAGCTCTGCTGTCACTGAGCTGTTGGTGTTTATTCCCCTGGAAATACGTGCAGAGATTCTCCCTCCCTCCTCATCAGCTCCCTCACATCCCTGTAGGACCTCTGGGGCCCTTGGGCTGCCCTTGGTCTCCTCCCAGCACAGGGATCCTCCTGGGACACTCTGGGATCTCCTGYTGGAGATCTGGGRCACTGAAAGGAGTTGAMACARAGRCAATTTTCCTTCCTCTCCTTTCCTGATTGAGCTTTTCAAGTGCTGGTGATGTTTACCTGCCAAGCAGCACAGGAGAAYGGCTTTTCAAAGAGGTGACACATCATTTTGTTAAGGGGATGAGGAAAGCCATGCTGCAGGTTTATCTTTGTGCAGGTTAATTTTAGATACGGCTGCCAGAGTGTTCCTCAAAATAGGGAAGTGTCAGTTTGTCCAGGCTTGGAGTGAAATCCTCGATAAAAACAGAGCTGAGAGAGGTTTGGAGTGTGAAAGATCCATGTCCAATGGCTGTGTGATCAGGGCCGTGACAGAGCTGCTGCTGGCACCTGCAGAGCAGTCTGAGGAAAATTAATGCACAAACACCCAAAGTTTATGTCCAAAAAGAAGACAGAGGAGTCCTGTACCTTTATTTATCTATAAAGGGAGAGGCCATGGAACATTTCCATGGGGTCTCTCAGACTGATAGAGGACGCAGCCTCTTTTATCCCAATTTCCAAGCCACAGTTCTCTCTYTCTTTCCCCATTGGCTGAGGTGCTTAGAGGCGCAGGCTCTCCAAAATGCCCAATGCAACCTCCCCTTTAATATCCATCCCCCTTTGAATATCCACCTCCTCTTTAATATCCCTTCTAATATACATCCTCCTTTAATACGCATCCCCCCTTTCTTCTTTTTTTTTTTTTGTCTATGTCTGCTGTCATAGTTCATTCAGTCTGGGGTCAGTCAATCAGTGAATTCCCATGGAAATCATTCCCCTTGTTTCTCCTGTCTCCCAGTATCAGTCTGGTCTTACCCACAGAGTCACAGTTTGGTTTTAAGGACCCTCCCTTGTCATTCCTTTCAGCAGTGACAATGCTGCAGCCGGGGGATGCAGCTCCAGGTGCTGGCAGATTGCTCAGGCTCCGAGAGCCTTTGTTCCTCCTCCTCCTCTCCAGGCGCTGCCTGAATCCCAAGCAGCCCCTGGGAGCGTCCAGGGCTGTCAAACACTGCAAGCAGAAATCCTTGGATGGCTTTCCAAAGGTTGTGCTGCTGCAGCTGGTGCAGACGCCTGGAATTGCTGGGACAAATTGCACCTCTGCCTCTGTGATATGCAAATCCCAGCACAAAGCCGAACCCTCGGAGCGAGACCTTCTCCGGCACTTACCTGGGGCTGAGCTGCTCATTTCCATTTCTCATCCACAGCTCTGACTTCCAGCAGAGCCGGCGTTACTTGGGCAGAATTAATTTGAGAAGTAACGTTTCTTTTCGGATTTCGGGGGAAGAAAAGGATTAATTCTGACATTTTTAGGCTTGCGTTGTATTTTTCCTCAGTTCCACTATCCATCATGTCGTGGGAGAGTGGGGGAGAGGACAGGGTGCAGCAATGCATTAAAAATGCTTCATTTTGGAACTGGGCTGAGGCTTTGGAGAGAATTTGTGGGTTCTGACTGCAGCTGCACAGCTTCGTGTCTTTTATTTACRTAAGAACTTCAGGAGCTGGTTTTCYTTATTGGTTTGGGGTTTTTTATTTTGAGGATCAATTTTTTTTTTKATTCTGTAAGAGAGCAGTTTGTGTGAAACAGGCTGGAGTTTGCTGGAGAATTTGGAAAGTTTCAGCTTTTCCCACTTCGGGCTTCAAGGTTCCCTTGCTATTCAGTGCATTCAGTTTTATGGCTGGTTTTATGAAGGGTTGAACACAAACCATTTAAGTCAAGTATCCTGGTCTCTGATTAAAATAGATTCAAGTCAAGGGAAATTAGCCTAAATGGCTTTGGAATTGCAGCATTAGTGGGGATAAACTGTTGAAAACCCTCCAGCTGATAAGCATCACAGAGCATGTGGTAGTTTTAAATATAATGGTGAAGCCTGGGAGGTTCAACCAAAGGCTGCTGGGTGTCTAGAATGCAAATGGGCTGGGGCTGGCACCCCCCATCCTTTCCTTCAGTTTTTCCTGTTTTTAAAGACATTGATGTGGTCAAGTGACACTACCCTGACTGCTGGATCAGCCCTGAGTCCTTTTCCTGCCCGCTCTTTGTGCCTGTGGCCCAAGGGAAGCAGAGCAAGGAGAATTTAGGGGGAGTTGGGCATATTTTGGGGATATTTTCATGTATCCAGGCTCCCTGCAGCTCGTGGTCTGTATCATTGAGGGTTCCAGGACTCAGCTGTCCCTGCTGCACGTGGTTTCAGGTGCTGTTGGTGAGGAGGAGTGAGCCCAGCTCCCAGCTCAGAGCCTTCCAGTCCTGCCCAGAGGCAGAGGAAGGAGAATTTACCTGGGGAAAATGGTTCTAGAGGTGCTGGCTCCAGAATGATATTCAGGAGAAGGTAAAGCCTTACCCAGCACCAGGAGCTGGGGCAGAACAACTTGTTTGTCCTGGTTTGGGGGATTGTGGTGGCTGCTTTTGGTAGTTTGGGTTGTCATCTYGGTTTTTTTTGAGAGATTTCCTTCMCTATTCCACTTCYCCTTCCTCTTTCCCCTCCCTATATGCCTCCCCCTTTCCTGTTTTCCATTTCCCTTTTCCATTTCCCCTTTTCCTTTCCTTTTACCCTCTCCTTCCCTTATCCTTTCCCCTTTCCCTCCCCCTTTCCTTTTTCCTCTTTCCCCTCTCCCCTCCCCTTATCCCTCCTCCTTTCTCCCTCTTCCCCTTTCCTTTCTTCTTCCCCCTTTCCTTCTCCCATTCCCCCTTTTCCCTTCCCCCTTTCCCTTTCCCCTCACCCCTTTCCCCTCACCCCTTTCCCCTCACCCCTTCCTTCTTTCCCCTTCCCATTTTTCTTTCCCCTTCCCTTTTTTCCTTCCCCTTCCCTTTTCCTGTGTCCTTTTTTCCTTCCCCTTTCTCCATTCCTGCTGGGGCTGCTCTCCTGGGCTGGAGAAACCTYTCCCTGCTGTTCATCCCTGGGACAGGATTTGGGGTTGCCCTGGGCTGATTCCCAGAGAATTGGTACCAAGGCTCTGGAATGATGTCTGTGGAGCTGATTCCATCAGGGATCTGTGCCTGTCACACCTGGACCTTGTTGCTGTTCYTAATCCTGACCCTCTGCTGAGCTGTGCTGGGTGTGCCCGAGCTTTTCCAGTGAATCAAGAATGGATCCCATTTGGGAAGCTCTTCCTTGGGCTGAAATAAGGCAAGGTTGGTGTTTCAGGGTGAGGAACCTTATTCCAGAATTTGCTGTCATAATGAGAAAAGTACGGGGAACAAACACGTTTCTGTCATGCTTGGTTGGGTTTTTGGCTTTAAGGCGTGATTCCTGCATGTTCTGGAAAACAATCTCTGCTTCCTTGGAAGTACCCAAGATGCTGCCTGCAGGACTTCTGCACAAATCTCCACAAAAATGAGCTGGAAAGAYTTTCTTCAGTTTTCTGCAAAAGCCTCTGAAGGATGAGGCTGCTGTGTGAGTTTTATTGGTTATCCCTCCTCAGCAYTCACTGCCTGCCTGGGGAGGATGGGCTTAGGGAGATGGGGTGTTCTCTGTATTGAAAGTGAACCATATTTACATGGAATCCAGGGCCTGCCAACATTCCCTGCTTGGATACAGCATTTGATGCACCTCTGGTTTATCCTGTGATCCAGGATTTAATGGGAACCTCTCCTGTCTGGAGCCAGGAAATAAAATTGCTTTGTTAGATCAGCCTGCCTGTCCATCTTATCCGGTATCTAATCTCTGATAGTGGAATTACCAGATGCTTCAGGTTGAGGAAATCATATTAAGGAAAAGGATGAAATAATCTGCCCATCTGGTGCGTTCTGCCTCCCCCATCCTCTCCTTTCAATCCTATCCAACAGAAACGCGGAGCTCTCATTATCTCGTTAAAAGTCTGTTCCTCWCTGGAATCCTGCTAAGCTCTGATTCAGAGGTATTTTATGGCATTATAGGATTAAGGGGTAGATTTAAGAGAAATAATACCCACAATTGGTGGGACTGTTGGATCATTGGGTGGAGATGACACGTTCCTGCTGCTGCAAATCTCTCGACAGCTGTTCCGGGAGGGGAGCCCCGAGGAATTAAAGAGAGGAGCAAGGATGGTGTAAGAGATAAGCAGCTTCCACAGTTGGATTTTTCAGGTGTTTTGAGGGCATCCCAGCATGGAGACACAGCTCCTTCTCCTGCCTGCCTCGGGGTCCTGCTTCTGGGTCAGGAAATGTATGGAAAGGAACTTTGGACAAGGGCATGTGGTGATAGGAGTGGCTTAAAAATGCCAGAGGGCAGGGTRAGGTGGGGTATCTGGAAGGAATTCATCCCTGGGAGGGTGGGGAGGTACAGAACAGGTTACCCMGGGAAGGTGTKGCTGCCCCTGGATCCCCTGGGTGTGTGCAAGACCARGTTGGASAGGGCTTGGRGCAGCCTGGGACAGTGGGAGTGCTAAGGACTGGATGAACTTTGAACCCTTCCAACCTAAATCACTCMACGATTCCCTGATGGCAAAGCTGTGGAGGTGTTGGGAGCCTGATCTGCTGCTGTGTCCCCACAGCCCCTGATCTGTGTTTGCTCTGGAACCCCTGGCAGTGGAGAGGTGCCTTGGGCAGAGCCTYCCCTCACCTGCAGCCCTGGCAGGGACCAGTTCCATGTCCCTGGGTGGGTTTCAGCTGCTCCCCGTGGTGTTTGGGGCTGAGGCAGAACCATCCCATTGCAGGGTCTCCAGAGCCTGAGCCATTCCCAGAGCTGCTGCCACGGGTGCTGGGAGGAACTGGGCTTTCAGCACCATCTGGCTTTCCTTCCCTTTATAATTCCTCTCTCCCCTTCCCCTTTCCTGCTTCCTCTTCTCCTTCCCATTTCTGATCCTGCTCCATCACCAGAGCTCGTGTGGCAGTGAGCTGAGAGCCTTCCTTGGGATGTGCTGCAGGAGAGGGGGACTTTGGGCTGCTGGGGGGACTTTGGGTCCTTGTTGGACAACTTAAAAAAACTAAATGAAACCTTAATTTAATTTTTATTCAAAGTGGTTTGTGTGTGACCTTTGTGGACTCTCAGTGTGTCTATGCAGGGTGCTGGAGCACATTTTGGGGCAGAGGGAAGCCACATTTTGGGGTGGAGGGGAGCCCTGCTCCTCTTGGGAGCTCTCCTCACCCCTGAGCAGCCTCCTGCCCCATGCCACGGGGTTGCTCTGGGGCCTCAGCCTCTCTCAGATTTCTGGGATGCTGCAGGGCCCAGGAATTCCATTTTACTTTTATAATCACAGCAGAATTMATTTTTGGGAAGTGCTGAGTGTGGGTGTGACTGGGACACATCAGGGCTGCCCAAGAGGACGGACCTGGAGGCTGGAACTCAGTGTCCTGCCCTGAGAGCCCTCCTGYCTTCCCATCTCTGTGCTGGAGCCAGGATCCCTGCAGAGCCCACCCTGGCCCTGGTCTGTGCCAGGGGGCTCAGCCTGTGTCCTCTGATGGAAAAGTTCCACGTGCCTCCCTAATTATTTATTTTCCTGYGAAAATCCATAAATCTTTGGGAATAACCCAACTCCCTGGCTTGGCAGGCACCTTCGTCTCAGATTTCTCTGCTACCAAGGCACTGCAGTGAGGTCTTTTCTRCCACAGCTTGGGCAGGAGATGCCCSTGTCACTGCTCCACATGTCTSACCTCATTTTCTCCTCAAAACTGAGGTTGCACAACCTCTTCTAATGAAAGAAAAACGCTTTTTTTCCTTTCCTCAGCCACAGAACCATGCTGCATTTAGCAGAAGTGACTGAGATGTGCAGGTGACTGCAGCCAGTGGCAGAGCTCAGTGAGGGTTTCCTGAAGGGTCTGGGACGTTCCTGAGCCCCACGTTTGAGGTGCTGTGCCAGGCACTCCTGTCCTGCCCAGAAGTGAATCTGAGGACAAYGTTTAGGGAGGCAAAAACAAACTCCTTGAATCACGAGAGTGGGATTTGCTGGGAAATGAGTTTTGTGCCTGTTTATTTGTCGTGATTGCTGCTTGTTGCACACAAAGGAGGGCACAGGAGCTCCTTCTCTCATGCATGCACAGTATCTGCTACAATCCATTATTTTACCTTCTGCAGAGAGCGCTTTGATGACTTTCAGTCCTACATCCAAACAACAGCAGAGAAAAGAGAGGCAGGATGTCAGGCTTTTTCTTCATCAAATAACTGAAAGGAGAACTAGCGAGGAGACAGTGGAAGAAAAAAATGATTTTTTCAGATGTAAAATTCCCTTTGAGTCACATGTGGGAGTTTATTAAAGATCCTTCCAGCTCTAGAAAGAATCCAGGACTCGTTCTCTCTTAATAGATAGCCGTGGCTTTGATCCAACATTGTATGGAAAACACTCCTGCCCTTGGCTTTTTATAGCTCCAGCTGTAAARAAAAAGGAAAAGTAACATTTTCCAGTACTTGGAAAGGTGCCACCTGAGAATCTTCTGGGAGAGAAGTAGAGAAATGGAGCAGTGAGTGTCGGTGTCCCAGCTCTGGGGTGAAGGAGGGCTTAGCAGAGCCAGAGCGGGTTGGCAGCTCTGGGAGGGGTTGTTGGGTATTTCCTGTCCATGTGTTCTGTCCTGCCCAGTCTGTCCCATTTYGGGGTGGCTCTGGGCAGTTGGGTTCTGCCAGGCTGCACAAAGTCATGGAAACCTCCTGGGTGGGAAGGGACCCAGCTCAGGAGATCCCAGAATCACTGGGGTTGGAAGAGCCCTCCCAGYCCATTGAGTCCAGGCAGTCCCCAGTCCCCACCATGTCCCTGCAGCTCTGAGTGCCATCTCCAGGGCTGGGGACTCCAAACCTCCCTGGGCAGCCCCTGCCAAGCCCTGCTCACCCTTTCCATGAGGAAATTCCTGCTGAATGTCCCCCCTGCCCCTGCCCTGGTCCAGCCTGAGGCCATTCCCTCTCCTCCTGTCCCTGTTCCCTGGAGCAGAGCCTGACCCCCCCGGCTGCCCCCTCCTGTCAGGGAGTTGTACAGAGACACAAGGTCCCCCCGGAGCCTCCTTTGCTCCAGGCTGAGCCCCTTTCCCAGCTCCCTCAGTTGCTCCTGGGGCTCCAGACCCTTCCCCAGCTTCGTTCCCTGCCCTGGACTCCATGGGCAGTGTGCCTTTCTTGGAATGAGGGGCAAAATCCCCCAGTCCCACCCCAGCCCTGCCCAGACCCCMCAACAATCCCCCCTGTGCATCCCTGGCAGCGCTGTCCAAACGCTCCTGGAGCTCTGGCAGCCTCGGGGCCGGGACCATTCCCTGKGGAGCCTGGGCAGTGCCAGCACCCTCTGGGGACAGRAGAACCTTYCCCTGMKMTCCAGCCTGAGCCTGCCCTGGCCCAGCTCCAGCCRTTCCCTGCGCCCTGTCCCAGAGATCMGAGCTGCAGCCCAGTGAGTCCTGGTGGTCCCCAAAGGAACCCTGTCCCAGGCTGTCCCCTCGCTGCTGTGAAGGTCCCAGGGGTAGGAGATCCTTCCAAATCCAGCTCCAGATAAACTCAGGGTTTTATTTGTCCTGAATCATTGGGGCCCTGAGCTCTGAGGGGCTGCTACTACTGCTCTGTGCCCCTCCTGGGATGGGGCTGCAGCCTCTGCTGCCTTTGGGGTGATTTGCAGAGAGGAAAAAGGATGATTTTCAGAGAGCAAAAAGCCTCTTTGCTGCTCCACTGCTTTTCCAGCACTGACACAAAGTAACGGCTGTTGGATAAACACCAGAATCGATCTTTACTCCTCAGTGTGTTTGGACATGCTGCTCCTGACTTCCAGCAATGCTTTTTATGAGACCTGGGCAAGCAGAGATTCCACAGACACAGTTTTCCAKCTGTGCTTTACATTTTTTGGGTATTTTTTACGCCTGCTCCTGTGACTTGCTGGAGCAGCCTTGGACACACAGCTGGGGCTGCTGCAGGGAGCTGGGAAAGTCCTCCTAGGACTGGAGCTGTCAGACTCCCTGTGGGAGAGTTTAGGGGTTTGTGTTGTGTTGTGAGTTTAGATGGGATGCAGCACAGCCTTTTGTGTTGCTGTTTAATCAGAGGTCAGTGGAGCTCACCTTGTGTGGGGTCAGGAGTGCCAGAAGCTTTCAGTGATTAAGGTCCCAATGTCTTCTTTCAATCCAGTCAGGATGAAAATGCTCTGGGGGAAGCAGCTGGATTTGTTCAGTTGCTGTTGGAGAGTCTCTCATTCCCTTTGGCACCAAAACTGGGGGAAAAACAAAAACTCTCCAAAAACATTTTTAATGTTACAAAGTCAAGGCATTACTTTATTTTCTGGCCAGGATGTTGTYCTGGCCAGGATGTGCYGCAGAAATAATTTCACCCACACACAGCCCGGGTGTGCAGAGAAAATCATTCCATGACACATGGATGTTACAAGATTTCCCCAAACTTTATCCACTCAAACCCCAGAGAACTTCATTGGTTCAATGTTCATTGGTCCAAYGTTGTGCAGTTCTCAGGATTTGGGTTCCTGTTGGATCTGGATTTCTTCCCCTCTGATGCTGATCAGRTCCTGCTCCTCATCTCTCTTTTCCCAGACCAGGAGTGTCTGACCAGGCCAGGGGGGAGGTTTGGGGCTGATGTTCTGTTCATGGTCACTGAGGGTCACTGATGGTCACTGATGTCCCTTCTCTCCTGTCCCTCTCYYGCTCTGTTGAGCTGTGAAGCTCCTCAGGCCTCACCWGGTGGAACAATGCCCTGCAAAGAAACTTCAGCRCCTTCCCYGGGGCAAARGCAAACRAGATCTTTGATMAAAGTTATATCAAAAAATTTAAAGTGGTGTATTTTCTAACACCATTGTGGTGCTCAGTRTCACCTGCAGACACTGTGACTGTGGATTTGCAGACACAGACCCTCGGGGTTCTTTATGCCATACCCTGCACTCAATTTTCCCCTCCTTCCTGCAGAGTTATTCGCTGTTCCTGGAATTGGGAACATGGTGCTTCAGGGAAGCCTTGTGGGGCAGGAGTGTGCTCCAAAGCATTTCCTAATGCAAACACAAGTGTGAAATGATGGCTTTGGCAGAGGATGGCATTAGTGTCATTTAACAACTCGCTTTTGTGCTCCTCTGAACCCCACTGCTGAAAAATACCTGTCTTACCGTAAATACTCCTCACTAAACTGTGCTTACRAGAATAAATGAACCAATTTCATCTTTGGATGCACTTCTCTCCAGCTGGCTTCCAAGGATATCAGGGCTTGTGTGTTTGTTTGTGTCACCAGCCTGCTCCCTGCACTGCCCAGGGCTTTTGTGCTGCCAAAACAGCTCATTCCCAGCCAGCCCAGGCAGAGGGTGAGGCACGCTCTGCTGCTCTGCCAGCCTYGCTCCTGCCTTGCTTATGCAGTTTTCCAGCAGGACAATCCAAGAGCAAGCAGGTCTCAGTGACTTGCTCCGTGTTTGTGTGAAAGAGCTGGGCACGGGCAGAGCTGGCTAAGTGGATGTGACACTCGRAATTGCTCTGGCTTTTATCTCCCTTAGATCTGTCTGCACCTAATAACTTTATTACAAGAGCCTCTCACCAGAGTAAATCCCATTCTCTACTTTCTGTTTTTACAACTTTGYGGATAATTTCTTCTCTGGACTCACCGAGTAATGTGCCTTTAGAAATGTCTGTGTGCCTCTGAATCGTAATGCYTATTTTTGAGATTCTAATTCAAAAACAGAGCTGAACATTTCTGAAAAAGAATTACTGGGAATAAAAGAGGTGCTTTAGAATAGAGTTTCCTGGGGAAATGTGAGGAAGTTTTGGGGCTTTATGGTCAGAAATAATGTGAGAACCTGGATCTGTAAACACTGTGCTGTACCAGACAGCATTAGGTGTTTTAAGATGCTTGGCTCACAGAGAATGCACATCATAGAGGAGATACAATAGATTTGATGTTGACAGTCCCTTTTGCCAGCAGCCATGTGCACTGAATCAGCAAAATCCAAAGGAGGATAAGCAATTAATGAATGAAGCCTGATGAGGAAGCGGCAGGATGAATTGCAGCCTGAGCACTTGCTTTCTTTTAGCCTGTTCCCAATCTCCACAAAAGCCAAAGGGAGATCAGTTCATTTCCTGGCGAGGCTTTATTTGGGAGGACAGCACGAATGGAGCTTGGCTGGGACCCGTAGGTCACATTTGGGGAGTTCTTTGTCACCAGAAATGCAAACCCAGGAGATTTTCCCTCTGCCGTTGGTGTTTCAGGGAGGAGCAGCACGAATGTATGGGRAAGAGCTGGGAAAGAGTGCCCATGGACTGGGGTATCCAGGGATACCTTCCAGGGATATCCAGGGAACTGGCACAGCAGGGCATTGCAGTGGCATTCACAACATTTTCTTCATCAGCCCTGGGGCTCTGCAGGCCAGACACGAGGAAATCATTCAATCCCATCAGTGCCCTGTGGATGGATTTGGATTCACCCCCCAGGTTTTCAGCAAAGTTCCTGTGGGTTTTCTGTGGGACCTGAGGAGCTGCAGGCAGTCAGGCCAAGCCTCGGGTGTGGGGTGAGGTTTGGTGTCAGGGCTGCTGGAAAGCAGGTCAGAGTCCAGTGGCCTTGTAGGGTGAGGATGGGAGGGAAGAAGGGTCCAGAATTCCCCACTTTTCAGTAGTGTGCAGCCAAACCCCTGGGGTGTGGGGGGAACAGGGATGTCTTGGGCAGGTTTAGAGTTCATCATAAGGGCTCCGGGATTTTGGGATGGCAGAACCATCCCTGGAGCCAGCCCTGGGATTTTGGGATGGCAGAGCTCTCCCTGGAGCCAGCTCTGGATTTTGGGATGGCAGAGCTCTCCCTGTGTGACAATTTGGCAGCCAGGGCTGAATGACACCCCCTGCCCAACTGATCCAATTCTGGCAGAGGTTGAACAAACTTCTCCAGTGATTTCTGTTCATAGCAGAGGTTTCACAGCCTCTTTATCTTGCAGTCCATAAAGCCGTCAGCAGTGGCTCTGTGATCACACAGCAGAGGAGCTGTTTCTCAAAACCCACTGTGCCTTTGGAGTTCATCATTTTTCTGCCAGTGGCAGCGCTCCACCTCCTTCCAGGCAGCACTTCTCTTCCTCATGGCCCCAAGTCTGCCCTGGGGATGTCAAAATCCTCACAGATATTCCTGTGAGATCTGTTCCAGTAAAACTCTCCTACCCCAGACTCCGTACCAGGGATTTCATTTTCGGCTTGTGAAGGAAGGTTYTTGGCAGGGACAGTTTTATCCCAAGCCACCTGAGCAGACCTGTGGCGTTTGCTGGTGGCATTGTCACCCTGGAATCCTGGCTGGGCCATGGAGGGCTCCCTTCCCTCACTGATGTGTTTGTCTGAACGTCTGTCTCTGATCAGGGCAGGAAAAGGTGTTTTCAGCCTCCCAAAAACCAGCTTCAGTGTGTTACAGCAGACAGAAACACCCCTGGGACTGAGAGGTGGCACAAATTGTCCTTTGGCAGTGGCAGTGTCACTTCACCCACCTTGAAGGGAGCCCTGGCTCCTGTCTCAGAGGAGACATCTGGGAATTACCATGGACAGGACTGAGCCTGCAGGAGCAGCTGCTGAGCAGGGCTGCCTCTGACAGGGGATGTCAGAACATGCTCTGGGAATTTACAGCTTACTGGGAATTTACCATTTTTGGGTTAATTTACAACTTATTGCTAATTTACAGTTTACTGTTCATTTACAGCTTAYTGGGAATTTACAGTGTTTTGGTAATTTACATATTTTTTGTTAGTTTACAACTTATTGTTAATTTACAGCTTATGGGGAATTCACATTTTATTGGGAATTTACCATTTACTGTTAATTTACAGCTTACTGTTAATTTACAGTTTATTGTTGATTTACAGTTTATTGTTAATTTACAATTTACTGTTAATTTATAGCTTATTTTTCATTTGCAGCTTATTGTTAATTTATGGTTTGCTGCTGCTTTGCAGTTTGACATTCCTGCCTTTCATCCCATGATCTCTAAGCACTCAAAATTCCCTTCTTCCATGGCAGAGCCACAGGGGCTGCTCAGCACTTGGTGCTGACTTTTATCAGCCTGAGTGCTCAGGATCCTCACTGCAGAGGAGCTCAGGGTGCTGCTCCCTCAGAGGGATGGGGTGAAATGCTGCAGCCAGCCTTTTCAAAGCCTGCTCCCTCAGCCCCTGCCTGTTTGGACATTTCTCAGCACTGTTTGAAAATAAACAGAGGAAAAAGTGGTCCTGAATGTGCTCCCTGCCCGATGCGCTTTGGCTGGGAGGAGAGAGAGGCCACCAGCCCAGCAAGGGGACCTGCAGGCTTTGCTCCTGAGCCCTGCTGGCCCCCTGTCTCCTTGGGGCTGACCACGGCATCCCTGAGCGTCATGTCAGGAAAATTCATCCACAAACACCAGAGGTTCATGTCGAAAAAGGAGACAGAGGAGTCTGGGGACTTTATTTGAATAAAGGAAGAGGCCATGGGATATTTCCATGGGGTCTCTCCAATTGCTGGAAACACAGCCTCCTTTTTATCCCAATTTCCCCGTCTGTGCCAATGGGTGCAATTCCTGTGGAATTTATGGTTCCTTCCATTGCTCCTCTCACCTGTCAGGATCTGTCCTGATCTCCCGGCAGACCCCACCGTTTGTTTGTAAAGACATCTCCCTCTCCTTCCTTGCAATCACAACCTTGGCATCCCGTGGTGTTCAAATTCCTGATGAAGGCTGGGTGAAGGGGAGAGCAGCTGAGAGCCCCCAGGTGTGCCCTGTGCTGGCCAGGTGTGGCCACGAGGAGACCTTGGAGCGTGGCCATCAGGACAGAGGCTCTGTCCTTGTGTTCTGTCCTGGCACTGATGAGGAGTCAGGGGCTCTGCAGGAGGGGGTGACAGGGATGTCATTCCCTGTGCTGTCCTGACAAGTGACAGGGACACAGTGGCTGCCCATGGGCTCCTACACATGGCAGCAGTCCTGAGTTCTGCCTCTGTAATTTTAAATTTAATTTATTTTAAATTGCTGGGGTCAAACTGCTGGTGCTTCCCGTTTGAGGAATGCTCTCGGTTTTGGGAACCTCAGCACTGAGAGTGACTCTTGGTGACTCTGTCACTTGCAGGGGGACATTTCCCTGAAGCAGCAGTGTCTGTGACAAGAATTTGGGGCAGAATTCCCCTTCCTGTTCACTCATTCTGACTCAGTTGCCTCTCACACACCCCTGGCTTTGCCGTGGCAGTTCCACAGCTCGGTATGGCAAAGGCATTTAAATATGGATGAGCTTATTAATGGGAACTCTCTCTGTGCTCCTGAGCTGTGTTTTATGGGAACATTCACAACCCTGGAAAAGCTGTGCCAGCATAGCTGAGCACTTCCACCATGCTCACGGTGCTTTTAAGGACAGGAAGTAACAAGAATCATCTATTTTCCTAATCAAAAGAATATTTGCCTGTTTAAATATTCAAAGCCTTGAGCCTGATACAAGGCTGCAATGTCAGGAGGGGATAAGCGCCTGATAAGCACGTTAGCTGGATTTATTTAGTGTGATGGCCAAAGAGGAAATTATTAATAAGTCAGGATCCAGACTGGAGGACTTGGGTGCTCAGAATTAAAAATAAAGAGGAGGGGGGAKAGCTGGGTATTCTGATATGGAGGAGAGGAGGAAATCTGGGAAAATTGATCATCAGGACCTCCTTTTGTAAAGAGATGTGGTCTCTAAAGCCAGAACCACCACATTGTTTGTGTGCCCTGACTTCTGCAGGCACACAGGACCTGGGTGGGCTGAGATGATCTTTAAGATCCTCTCCAGCCAAACMATTCAATAATTCCATGATCTGGGTCTGTTTTGTGCCAGGTGGTGCAGATTTTTGTGTCTGACTCGTCCTCTCTGCTGAGTATCTGTCATGGCTGACACCACAGAGATGGAGGGGGTGCAGCAGGACCCCAGAAGGAGCTGTAGGAATAGCTCCAGAGGGGGTGGGWGCAGCACAGAGCCCTAAAGCCTTGGGGTGCTGTGCAGATTTCAGCTTCTCCATTTCCATGTCTCTGTA
>NW_026623551.1:525215-550235 GCF_030028575.1 Malurus melanocephalus
GGGGAAAATGGAACCTGCACTGATTCCTTTCCAGATGCTGGCAGGTGCTCTGGGCTGGGCCAGTGGGGTGTTTCTCCTCTAGGAAAGAAGGGAATGTGAGGGATCCCCCACAGCCTACCTCAGTTCTCTCCAGCTGTCACCAAARCTGTGGGAAAAACAAAAACTCTCCAACAACATTTTAATGTTTGAGAGTCAAGGCATTGCTTTATTTTCTGCCTGGGATGTTGTTCTGGCCAGGATGTGCCACAGMAATAATTTCACCCACACACAGCCCAGGTGTGCAGAGCGAATCATTCCATGACATGTGGCTTTTATAAGATTTTCCCAAATTTGATACAGTCAAAATCCAGAGAATTKGATTGGTTCAATGTTCATTRGTCCAACATTTCATGGGCTGAAGGATAAAGCATCCAGGGCAGCCCTTCTCCTACTAAAAATGGTGAAAAGAAAAACCCAAAACCACCCAAGAACCCCAACCCCGGCACTTCCCACCCCGTATCCTCACCATTCCTGCTGTTTCCAATAACTTGCAGGGATGTTTGAACCCGAGTGCTGCTCTGCCCTTTCCCCTCCCTGCCCCAGGAGAACCCAGCAGCTCCAGCTGTTTTCCTGGCAGGAATATTTGCTGCTTTGTYCACAGGGAAGAGCCTGGAGGCTGCAGCAGAGCATTGCTTACCCCACAGCTCTGGTCCCAGGCTGCAGGGATCCCGTGGGAGGAGCACAAGACACTGTTAATTTGGTTTTGAATGGCTGCCTTCCCCTGCTAGGGTGGAATTGAAGCCACCAGGGCAGGGTGGGTCTGCAAAGTCTCTCGTGCCCTTGGGGAATTGGGGCTTTGTGCTCCCAACAATGTGAGTTTGCCTTTCCCACTCCCTGTTGGCCTTATCTCCTCTCCCCGGGTCTGTGTCATCCTCACCACTGCAGGGAGAATGCCAATGAGCAGGAGATAAATCTCAGAGAGCGGGGTTTGGATTTTGTAGGAGATGAACCTCAGAGAGTGAGGTTTGGATTCATCAGATGAACCTCAGAGGGCGGGGTTTGCATTTTGCCAGATGAACCTCAGAGAGAGGGGTTTGGATTCTCCAGGAGATGAACCTCAGAGAGCGGGGTTTGGATTTTGTAGGGGATGAAGCTCAAGGAGCGGGGTTTGGATTTTGCAGGAGATGAACCTCAGAGAGTGGGGTTTGGATTTTGTAGGAGATGAACCTCGGAGAACAGGGTTTGGATTTGCCAGAAGATGAATCTCAGAGAGCAGGGTTTGGATTTTGCAGGAGATGAACCTCGGAGAATGGGGTTTGGATTTTGCAGGAGATGAACCTCTCAGACAGCGGGGTTTGGATTCACCTCCAGAGCTCTTTGATCCTGGCTGAGCTCTTTATCCCCCACAGCATTCCTTGGGGGAATGTGCCTGAGGTGAGCAATGATTAAAAGGAAACACTCCTGTCACAGCCTTGTCTTCATCAGAGCAGGTATCAGTATCTACCAAAAGCTGCTTTTCATGTCTGAGTCAGTCTAGTTTGACTTTCTGGGCAGGATTTCAGGGTCACTTGTCACTTTGCCCTATCATGACCATTCATTCATTCATTTYAAAGAAAGCTTTTCCCTGTGGAAGATCCCTTTCAGTGTCTGGCTCCCTTCTGTTGAGCTCTTGGCTTGCTGTGGGGAAGGCAATAGTTAAATCAAGTAACACAGCCATGGTTTCACCCAGCAAACATATTYAACTAGAGAAGATTCCTAAAGAACTGTGTTTCTGTGAATCCTTGTCTCCCAAGTCTGGTTTTGGAGTCTGAGGAGCACCTGCTGTTGCTGTCACCGAAACTGGGGGAAAAACAAAAGCTTCCCAACAACATTTTAATGTCAGAGTCAAGGCATGACTTTATTTTCTGGCCAGGATGTTGCTCTGGCCAAGTTGTGCCACAGAAGTCATTTCACCCACASACAGCCYGGTRTGCAGAGAAAATCATTCCRTGGCACATGCATTTTACAAGATTTCCCCCAAACTTTATCCAGTCAAACCCAGAGAACTTTATTGGTTCAACATTCATTGGTCCAACGTTGTGCAGTTCTCAGGATTTGGGTTCCTGTTGGATCTGGATTTCTTCCCCTCTGATGCTGATCAGGTCCTGCTCCTCATCTCTCTTTTCCCAGACCAGGAGTGTCTGACCAGGCCAGGGGGGAGGTTTGGGGCTGATGTTCTGTTCATGGTCACTGGTGGTCACTGATGGCCACTGATGGTCACTGATGGTCACTGATGTCCCTTCTCTCCTGTTCCTCTCCCGCTCTGTTGAGCTGTGAAACTCCTCAGGCCTCACCTGGTGAAACAATGTCCTGCAAAGAAACTTCAGCGCCTTCCCTGGGGCAAAGGAAAACAAGATCTTTGACTAAAGTTACATATTTTGTTTTTAACTTGTGTATTTTCCAACACCAACAGTGGTGATTCAAGGATGGATTTGCAGTTGGGATCCCTGGCTGGGACGAGGGATTGCCCCATGTATGTTCTSCACGTGCCTGGATGGAGACCCTGCCCTGTGCCCTGATTTTGCAGAATCCCTGACTGGTTTGGTTTGGAGGGACCTCAAGGCCCCATCCAGTGCCACCCCTGCCATGGCAGGGACACTTCCCACTGTCCCAGGGTGCCCCAAGCGCCATCCTTGGGCACTGCCAGGGCTGTGTTGGGGGTTGGACAGCACCAGGGAGGGAGGTGCAAGGACATGACCCCTGTGGGCTCTGCTAACCCTGCCTCTCTCTGTGCTCTCGGTGCTGCAGGTGCAAAGAGCTGAAGTACAGCAAGGACCTTCCTCAGATCTCCATCATCTTCATCTTCGTGAATGAGGCGCTGTCGGTGATCCTGCGCTCGGTGCACAGCGCCGTCAACCACACCCCGGCACATCTGCTCAAGGAGATCATCCTGGTGGATGACAACAGCGATGAGGGTGAGCAGCTGGCAGCCCCCAGAACCTTCAGGGCTGCATTTYGGGGGTCTCCTGCAGGGTTCTTCGGGTGGGGGGCAGTGGGGTACAGGGGTGGGGTGRGATGCTGCTGGCACAAAGCTCTGTCCAGCTGCTCTGGCAGGAACAGGATGAATCTGCAGGTAAATCTGGGACCGTTGTGGTGTGAAAGCAGAGCTGGGAGATGGGAGGTGAAGGACACCAGAGAGGCACCTGAGCTCTCCCTTGGACAGCATTCAGGAGCTCTGGTTTAGGGTATCCTGGTTTCTAATAAGAGCACTCTGGCTGTTGCACAGAKGCACCTCGGAATATTTCCCAGGGCAAGAGCCTGGAGCCCAGAGGGATTTGTGCTCTGGCATCTCCCAGTGGTGTCGACTGAGATGTTTCCTCTGTGTGTGCCTCAGTTTCCCTGCTGTAAAATACCATCTATAGATGCTTGTGCCCTGCAGAGACCCTCCTTCCCTGCTTTCTGGTGTTGGTGGGAGAAGGGAACAGAAAGGGATGGGTGAAACAGCCTGGAGRGGCTCTTTGGTGTCTGGATTAGCCCTGGCTCAGCCTGGAGGGGCGCTTTGGTTTCCCATTTTACATTTGTGTCCCTTGGTCCACCCTGCTCCCAGTCCCTGCTGTGATTCCTTCCCTCCTGGCTCTTGGGAACAGCAGGAAGAATTTTCTGACTCCAGTTCTTCCAAGGTCTTTTTTTCAATTCCAATCTCCAGTGGCCAACGGCAGCAGGGCRGTTCAGATCCTCCTGAAGGACAGCAGACAGTGAAGTGACTTTGTTTGCTGCCTCCTTCAGTTGTGCTGTGTTTTGAGGATTTTAATGTTAATTAGAAACAGTGAATCAGGGCGTTCTGTGGGTGCTGTGATTGGAGGGAAGGAGAGGRCAGAGGCAGGATGGGGTGAGCTCACCCCAGAGAGAGCTGAGAGCTGCTCTGTCCTGAGGGGAGGAGATGGGCACAGTGAGCTGCTCAGGCTGAGAAAACCAGCACTGCACTGGAATGAGCAGCACAGTGATGAGCGCCACAGATCACAGAGTCAGAGTCACAGAATCACAGAATCCCAGAGTCACAGTCATGGAATCACAGAATCACCAATCACAGAGTCAATCACACAATCACAGAGTCACAGAAACACAGAAACACAGAGTCACAGAATCCCAGAGTCACAGTCATGGAATCACAGAATCACCAATCACAGAGTCAATCACACAATCACAGAGTCACAGAAACACAGAAACACAGAGTCACAGAATCCCAGTCACAGAGTCACAGAATTACAGAATCACAGAGTAACAGAATCACCAGGGTTGGAAGGGACCTTCAAGATCTTCGAGTCCAACCCCTGCCCTGACACCTCAACTAACCCACGGCACCCAGTGCTACATCCAATCTTTGTTAAACACATTCAGGGATGGTGACTCCACCACCTCCCTGGGCAGACTATTCCAGTGCTTTGTGACTCTTTCTGTAAAGACCTTTTTCCTGATATCCAACCTGTATTTCCCTTGGGGCAGCTCAAGGCTGTGTCCTCTCGTTCTGCCAGCTCTACCTGGAGAAAGAGCCCGACCCCCCCTGCCCACAGCCCCTTTCATGGAGCTGTAGAGAGCTCAGCTCAAAGCCAAGACACAGCCTTTCACCCCAGAGTGAGGATGGAGAGGGGATGGAGAGGGGAATGGTCACTGCTGAATGACCCCTCTGCTCCAAGAGTCACAGCCAGGGGTCAGCCAGGGTGGGAACGTGATAAAGTCACCCCTGAGTCTCCTTTTCTCCAGGCTGAACACTCCCAGCTCCCTGAGCTGTTCCACCAGGGAAAGCTGAGGAGTTCTGATCACAGTGAAGGAAGCAGGGGAGTAGCTGTTCAGCTGGGGGGACCCACAGCAGCTCTAGGGACAGAGCTTGGGTGGTGCCCACAGCAAATCTGTGCGGTTTCAGAGTCCAGACTGTTTGGGAAGCGAAGGGGCAGTGCAGGTGAGGTGGTGCTGGGGCATCTCACATTGCCCAGGGCTTGGAGGCTTTAAAATACCAAAATGAGAGGCTCCTTCTCCAAATTTTATCCCATTAATGGGATGGAGAGAGGAGCTCTTTTGAAGAGAAGCCATTGGTGATAATCACTGAGCTTCTCTCCCCATGCTGTGCACAAAGCAATGGTTCTGAACAGCCCCTTCCTCCTTCACTCCCTGAGGCTGAGGGTGAGGCTGAGGGAGGTGCTCTGGAGACTCCGGAAAGGCACAGGAACATGAAACAAATCCTTTCCAAAAACAYCTGCCTGTTCCACAGGCCGAGGGTGCAGCTGGCAGGGAGGATGCAGGGTGGGAATCTTCATCCCCTGTGGGATTGCAGGACCCCCCCTTCTCTGGGCTCTGCTGGGGCTGGGGGATGCCAGGGTGGTCACAGGGATGGCCAGAGCTTGGGCTGTGCTCAAGCTCTTCCAGCTGTGGGATTTCACAGAATCCCAGAATGGTTTGGGTTGGAGGGACCTTAAATYCCSTCCAGTGCCACCCCTGCTGTGGCAGGGACACCTCCCACTRTCCCAAGGTGCCCCAATCGCTGTCCAACCTGGCCTGGAACGCTGCCAGGGCTGTGCTGGGGTGTTGAACAGCACCAGGGAGGGCGGTGCAGGGACATGACCCCAACTGATGGACACATTCAAACATCCTGGGCACGGGTGGAGGGGAACATCCCAGTCTCTGGCACACCCTGGCAGGGTGCCCCCTGCATCCCACCCCGAGGGTGCAGGCATTGGAACCAGAAGCATCCAGGGTCCCTCCTGATGTGCCAGGGTTGTGCTGAGGCTTGGGCACCCCTGAGGGGCTCTGTCCTCAGKAACACTGGGCTGGAGGTGCACAAGGAGCGTGAGGTGGGCAGCGAGGCGATGACATCGGCCAGGAGGGTGAGCTAATAATGCCAATATTCTGCTGCTGGGGCTTTGCAGGCCTCGTGACAAACGAGATTTTTAAGGAGGGATTTGAAGGAAGATAATGAGGTAACTTGGCAGATGTTTATGAAGAACTCCTCCCAAGCGTGTAATAATCTGCTTTTCTCATGTAAAAGCAACGATACAAACCAGAACAGATCTCTGGGACCGTGTGCTCCCTCTCAGCATCCTCCAGGAGCTGCAGTGACAGCCAGGAATTATTAATGGAACTAACATTGGCACAGAGTTCCCACTAATGGCAGGCAATGATTCTGAACAGCAGCAGCAGCAGCARWGWCGATGCTTKGGATATTACAAACARCGTCACTGTAATAAACAGATTTGGCTGAATCTGGAAAATAATTACAGGAAAATAGCTCCTCGTGAGCTCTCAGATTTAGAGATGAATCCTGGATGATCCAGCAGAGGATGGGGCTCTGTGGCTGCAAAAGGAATGAGAGGGAGRTGTCTTTGGAAACAAACTGTGGGGTCTGCTGGGAGATCAGGGCAAATCCTGACAGGTGAGAGGAGCAATGGGAGGAGCCATAAATTCCACAGGAATTGCACCCATTGGCACAGACTGGTACTGACCCAAGGCAGGGCTAAACCCCTGGGCTGAGAGAAAAAAAAAACAGAGACACAAAAAATAAAAAGGGGGGGAGATGCACATTAGATGGTGTCCGTATTAGGCAATTTGGGAATTGCGTACTTCTCAAACACCTCAGTTAATGGGGAAAGAGAGGGGAAATGTAGCCGGGAAATGGGGATAAAAGAGGCTGCACCCTCCAGCAATTTGAGAGACCCCATGGAAATGTCCCATGGCCTTTCCGTTTATTGGAATAAAGTCACAGGACTCCTCTGTCTCCTTTTTGGACATGAACCTCTGGTGTTTGTGAGTTAATTTTCTGAACAGGTGTGACTTTGAAGCTGTGGTTGAACAAAACAAGGAATTCCTTCAGCCTGTTTGGGGGCAGCCATGTGGGTGCGAGGGGCAATTTCTGGGGGGATGTGGTCATAGCCCAAAGGAAAAGGAAAGGAAATAGGCTTTTCCATAGCAAAGAAAAGGCCTTTGTGGGGCTGTGTGACCTGAGAGAAGGCTGACCCCAGAGAGCAGTGCCGAGCCCAGGAGCTATGGCATCCCCTAGGTTAACCAGAAGGAGTTTTGGGAAAGGCTCAAGACAGCCCCAGGCTGGGGGGATTTGTGTGTGTTTGGTCGGGGGGGAAGAGGAGCCACAGCAAATCTGGGTGACTGAAGAACAGAGCACCAAACATTAACAGAGATTTCCAAGGCAACTCAAGTTTTAAGCTTGGTAGAGCAAGAGCCACCTGCCCTGCTCCGCTGGCCCCGCAGGCTCCGGGCAGAGCCGTGGCACAGCCACAGCACACCCTGGTGCTGCTTTGAGGCTGCAAAAACGCTCCCGAAGCCTCATTAGACGTTCCTCGCTCTCAGCTTTGTTGTACGACAGCGCGGCACAACACAAAAGTGTGCAGTGAGAGATGAGAGTTAATGWGCACAGGCATTCTGCTGCTTTGTGTCGGAGCTGTAAACAGATAAAAGATGCCGATGTATCGTACGGGGAGGGAAAAAAAAATCCCTCCTTGAAGGAGAAAGCTCGGGGAGTTGTAGTTTGAACCCCGTTCTCCCCTGAGCGGCACGTTATATTTCCTRAAGACTCTGGTGGAGGCTGCCTTTGTTGCAGGGCTGTGATTCCAGGTTGTGTTTAARGGCGATAAGGAGGTTCCTGGGCTGCTGGAGGAGCGCAGCCACGTGCCCCTGAGATGCTCTGTTATCTCACAGCTGCACACTTTGTCGGAGTCTTGTTGCTTAATCATCACCTGCTTTCTKTTTTCCGGCTGTTGTTGTTGTTGTTGTGTCTTTTGGCGTTTTAATCTGGGATAATATCTCCTCGAAAAGCAAACCTCGCTGAATAAAGGAATCCCTTTGGATAAAAGGCTGCTTAAAGGAGCTGGCTCCGCCCGGGGAGACTCGGGTTGTAATTCACCTCGGCATGAAATATTAGTGGGGTTTGAGGGATCCCGTGCTTGTTCTGCAGCTTCTTCAGCAGCAGGAGCTGCCTGGGTTTTGGTGTCAGGAGGGGAATTGCGGGAGCTGAGTCAGTCCCAGCCTTTCCTGCCCCAGCCCCGGTGCTGTTGTACCCCGGTGTTTAGGGCACAGTGAGGCTGAGGTTGGATTTTCTCTGCCTCGTTTATCAGAACTGTGATTTTAAACCACCAGCAGTGCTCTGAGATGGAGCAGCAGCCACTTTTCCCTCCATGGTGTTCTTCCAGCACCTCTTTCCCTCTTCATTCCTCCCAGTTTGTTTCTGGATCCTGACAAGCTCTGCCTGTGCAAACACTGCTCCAGTCCCCAGCCCGAGGATGGTTTTTTTTTTCCTGGAGCTGCCCCAGGGATGGGGTCCTGTTCCCAGGTTTTGGGGGCTCCGTGCAGAGGAGCAGCAGAGCAGTGCAGGGTGGGAATCTCGGGGTGGCTGTGTGGGGCCAGGAGTGGCACTGATGGCYCTGGAGGGTCCATCCCTTCCAGCTCAGGATGTTCTGTGAGCCTGTCTGGRTTCTGCTGAGCCAATGACCCTGAGGTTGGAGCAGAATGCCCTGAGTGKGAMCAGCTTTCTTAGTGACAAKTGATCCATCCCCTGCTCCCCTGTCRCAGGTTCCTCTTGCCCAGCTGCAGCTGAAAAGCTGCAGAGTCTGTCCTGGCTCTGAGTGTGTCGYTGAGAAATGTTCACATGTGTTTATTGCTCATTGAAGGAGCTGCTTCAGGGATTTCCTGCAGAAATGCCAGCCCTTSTGGCGTTGGAGGTTCAGGCTTGTGGGATGGGGGTGGCTGGGCTCTCCCCTGGGGCACTCCCAGCCCTGACCCCTCCGCTGGTTCTGATAACACCTGGGGCTCTGGGGGTTTCTCCCACCCAGCTGAGCCTGGCAAACTCGGRGATGTTTTCCTTGGGGGTGGTGAGGAGGTGTGGACCTCTCCCAGGGACCACCTGGCCGGTGCTGCACAAGGAACTCCCTGCTCCTGGCAGTCCCTGGAGCTCCTCTGATGCTGCTGGCCTTTGCTGCTTTCTCTGTGTGGCAGTTCCCACCTTCAGTTCTGAGGGCTCCCTGGGGTTTGGAGAGGTTTGGGTGATGCCTGATGSTTTTTGCCTTTTATACACCCTTTTATATTTTATAGACCCTTTTAGATATTTTCTGCACCCTTTATGCATCCCCTGTACCCTTTGCCTACATGTTTGTAATTCTTATAGCATGATATTCCAGTTCAATTTTGGGGTCCTGCTGGGCAGAGACACCAAACATCCCCAGTAAAGGGTCAGTGAGCTCTGTGCTGTCTCAAACTCAAGGTTCCAGCCTTGGATGAAACCTTCTCTCTGGAGGACATTGTGTGAACTGGGCTCTGGCCTCATCTGGGGGGATTCTTTAGAATAGGGGGACATGACTGCAATTGTTAAGTTTCTTATTGGGGAATCCTAGATAGATCTGCTCATTTGTGAAATCTATAATAGTTGTATTCCTGTTATACGTGGGTGCATCTCGATGTGTTCCATCCTGTGCACCCGGGATCCCTTTAATTACCCAGGTAAAACYCTTTTACCYCCTYACCCCTGTCTGCCTCAGAGTTCTAAAACCAGCMCAAAAGGCAKYATGGGCAGGGTTTGGRGTGGGGATGGAGCAGGGGGTGTTTCTGTGCTGCCGTTTGGGCTGCTGTCTGTGCTGGGTTGCTCTCTGTGGGATCAGGTGGCTCCCTCTCCCCGGCAGCCCCATTCCTCAGGCTGTGCAGGTGACAGGACAGTTTGTGACAGATGACAGCAGTCATTGCAGTTGGCAGCTGGGGCTTCTCACGGAGCAACAGGCTCATTGGATCCGAGTTGCTGGGTTTGCCCTTCAGGGAGGATCGATAGGGACCGGTGAGAGCAAAGGCAGGGTTGGAGCTGAACCCGCTGGCGTTTCAGGGGCGCTGCTCTCTGCACATCTCCGCGGGCATCAGCTCGTGCTGGGGCAGAGATCAAACCCTCCCAGACTGCACCCAGGATACGCAGGGCTGCTGGGGCTGTGCTCCGAGGGATCAGAGCTTCCTCAGAGCATGCTGGGGGTGTGTGGGACCGGGACCATGGGGTGCAGAAGAGGAGGGAGTCTCCAGGCTCCAGGGCAGTGCTCAGAGTGAATTCCTGGATGTGCAGCCCCTGTGGATCCACCCACAGGGAATCGGGAATCCTAAAGGAGGGCACAGCCTGGAGGAGAACTCCTGTGGCTGGAGGAATGAAGGTGAGCTGGGGACCTCTGCTCTGCTGCCATCCTGGCTTCTGACTTCCTTTGCCGTGATTTGACATTCAGGGTCCCCAGTTTTGGACACTGTCCTGGCTCWGTGTCCTGTGGTGTTCTCACTGTCAGCCCTGTGAAAGCACCACCATGGCCCCSTGCCAGGCAGGGGTGAGCGTGGCAGCAAGTTCCCTGAGCTGTGGTTTGTGTGGGGTCCTGGAAGGGGAAGATCCAAGGGTCAGGCTGCCCCTTAGGGTGACAGCTGTGCTGTGCTGCGCTGCTGTCCCTCAGTGCAGTCACAAACCCCTGGCACTCTGTTAGAGCTCCCTGGCATTGTCCCCTGGGGCCGTTTCAGAGCWGCCCAGATGCTGCTCAGGCCCTGGGCTCTCAGCAGGGCACAGCATCCTCAGAGAGGGGAGGGGAGGGGTGGCTGTGGCTCCCGGGGATGTTCTGTCACAAGGAGCTGCTGTCCCACAGCCTGGTGGGCACAGGAGTCTCCCAGCTCTGACCTCTTGCTGCCTGTGAGGTGTGACATTGAAACTCTTCTGTCCCACTGCAGCTCTGCTCTACCTGGAGCTGCTCAGACAATTCCCCAGAGGAGTTCTCACATTTTCCTTGCTAGAGACTCCAGCTCCAATGTGGAAGTTGTTTTAATCACTCAGCAGTGCTGTGGTCTGCTACATTCATGCCTTACCTGCTGCCAAAGCCACGTGAGGTGCTGGTGCTGTGCTTTTGGAGCTTCATCTGTCAAAAAAAATCGGTGTCTCTGTCTCCTTCAAACCATTTGGGAGAGTTGTTGTCCCCATAAAATCCTGGTTTTGCTCCGAGTGGCTCAGCGTGAAATGGAAGTTGCTGAGTTATGGATGTGTGTGATGCAGATGCTCGGAACTGAGGAAGGGGCTCATTTGCTTTATTCTTCTTATTCCCACTTCAGCATAAAAGAGAAAGGAGACTTTGGGGGGATGGAGATGTGAGAGGAGCCATCCCAGAAAGGCGGCATGGGGAAAGCACATTTGCTGTGCCTGGGAGGAGGCGGGGCAGGGAAGGGAACAGAAAATCCTTCTGCTTTGRTGCTTTGGAAGCAGATGAGATTTGCTGTTTCCTCCTCTGCTCTCCACTGGGTGTTTCCCTCATGTGGGAGCCCACGTGTGCTCAGATGCCTCAAGGATTTTACCCCATGGAYGATTCGTGGGGATTCTTTTTGCCTCTCTATTTTTTTTGTCCTGGAGAGAGAAAGAGTAGAGTGAAGGGTAGCAGTCTGTAATTCGAGGTCACAGATTGTATCTTAATTTTCTGCTGTCCTGAAGTCTCACAGGGACAAAAGACATTCTCAGAAGCTGCTATCGTGGTGTTAAGGGTTTGTTTTTCTACAGACTGGCTTTGCTAAGCTTTTTGAGTTCCTCTCTCCAGCAGACCTTTGTGCTCTGCATTGATGCAACAGGTGCTGAGAGGACTGAGGGCTCTGGCASTCCTCCAAAGTGCTGAAAGAAACATCCTCTCATTGTAGCCTTCCATCTGCTTTCACCTTCAAAGTGGGTCTTTTATACTCAAATCCTCTCCGGAGTTTTTGTGCTGGGGGTGGCTGCAGGTCCTTGAGGGTCTCAGGCACTGCACTCACAGCCTGGCCAACAGAGGGAAATGAGCTGCAGTGAGCACAGCACCCGTGGTGGGAGGATCTTCTCAACAAAGCCCCAATCCCTTTCATCCCCTCATGAAAGCTAAGGGAATTTCAGCTTTTCTGGTGGCAAAACAAACAGCAAGTGCCAGGACTGCAGTGGTGAAGCTGAGSGGAAAGGGCAGTGTAGCTCGGAGCYGGGTTTGATGGAGTTGGAGTTGATTCAGATGGGGTTTGCAGCATTTTTGGCAGTGCATTCAGCCCAAACCTCCAGCGGAGGTTCTGAGTGCTGGTGTGTGCTGTCCAGGATTTCTCCCTGTCCTTGTGTTTCAGTCCCATTCCCTGTAGTGCAGAGGAATACCAGTGTCCTCTCCCTCCCTTGGCCCCTGAGGTGCCCTGTGGGCTCCCCACTGCTCCAGCAGCAGCTTTTTGGGCCCCATTGAGTTCTCCTGTGTGGGTTGTGCTCGGTCCATCCTGTGCAGATGGGTACTGATTGTCCCCAAACGCCTGTGTCCCTGCCAGGGGGTGTGGGGGTGCCCAGCTCCCAGAATGCTGCCCCARTCCCTGCCTGCAGTGGGTTTATCCCAGGATTATCCCAGCTGTGGCTGTGTGTCCTTGTCCCCAGAGGAGCTGAAGGCGCCGCTGGAGGAGTACGTCAACAAGCGCTACCCGGGGCTGGTCAAGGTGGTCAGGAACCAGAAGAGGGAAGGGCTGATCCGGGCCCGCATCGAGGGCTGGAAGGCGGCCACGGGCCAGGTCACCGGCTTCTTCGACGCCCACGTGGAGTTCACTGCCGGCTGGTAGGTGCTGGGGGCTGCTTAGGGTGGGGGAATATCCATTGTGCTGTAGGGCTGTGTCCCTATAAATCACATACAAATCCTACGGCCTGTTAATCACTCACTGTGGGAAGCCAGGGCAGCCTCTCACTGTGACCTGGAAAGTTACAGAGAAGCAACTTCTGTGGGTGACATTTTACAATGAGAAATAGAGAWTTGTAACCMATTAGAAAAAGGTGAAAGAGCTCAGCTGCTGTAAAAGGAGATGTTCAGGTACCAGCTGAGGCGCCTTTGTGAAAGAACCATGGAAGATTCTGGAGAGAGAGCACAGAGGGTTGTTCTGTGAGTTAATAACAGGCTGAGGGCTGACACCTTCCTGTTGGTGTGTGAGGTCTGTGCTGACACCTCACCGGGATCCCTTCTGTGCTTCTGCTCTATGGGATGCCACTGATGCCTAAAACAAGGCTCACCTGAAACAGAGGACAGACAAACTCAAGAGAATCAAAGCAGATAAATTTAATCCAGGCCTGCTGATGCATTCAGGGCAGACAAAGCCTCCTCCTGAGGCTACACCCAAAATGGACCCCGAGTCACGAGATCTTCCCCTTTTATAAGTTCTGTCTCATGAACACATCAGGCCCCAATTCTCCAATGACACCTTCAGGTGATGATGTCAACCACCCCAAACTTGCTCCCCCCAATTCACTGTTGTTTACAGATTTTGGGGCTCTGAGGCAGCGAAGTGTCCTTGGATTTCAGGCTCAGAGAGGAATTGTTTTGTCTAAAGATGGGAGAGCAGCAGCTTTAGTGCTGTACACTGGAGAAGTATAAGAATACAGATACATGGAAATAAAGACACTAAAAATCCTAAGGCCTCATTATGATGGGAACATAAAAACCTTCCCTTGCCCTCATTCCCTCTAATCCTTCTCTTGTCTCTCCCTTTAGGCATGCACTTTCCCTGCCCCCTGTTTATGATTTTCAGGATGATTTCCCATTCCCTTAGCCTTAAGTAATTTCTGCAAGTTTAAAAAAGCCCAGGGCAGCAAGGGAATGAAGGAGAAAGTGTTTCCCACTTGTGTGCCCTTTGCTGCATCCCGGTGGGGAAGGGTCAGATGCTTTGGATTGATTCCTTTCCTGTGCTACTGGGAGTAAGTGCAGAGGGGCAGCAGCAGCAAAAGGTGTTTCAGAAGGATTTTTCTCAGAGAGGTTCAAAACATTTGAGCTCAAGTGGCTTAAGTTTGAATCTATGCTGTGACAGGAGCCTGAAAGGGATTTTTTTTTCTTTAACCAGGTGTAAGAAGTAAATGGTCCATGTTTAGAAAAGTGGAGGTGGAGGAAGCTGAAGTTTTATTGAATTTGAATGCACTAACAGCCACAAAAACCTGTTTGCAGCTGTTAAAGACAGAGCTGTGCGCAGCTATTGACTCCTTGTTAATGGCAGTGCAGCTGGAGGGGGTGTTTTAGGAGCTGTCTGTGGTGTTGGGATCTGTGTTCCCAGGTGGACATTGCTCCCTCTGCCCCTGAATCCTCACACCCAATTTCACTGTGCTGCTGAGGCTGTTTTTTTAGGGACAGAGAAGAGGCATTGCTGCAGTGTGGGCTGGGATTCCCACCTGCTTCTGTGGCTGTGGGTGATGCCTAAAACAAGGCTCACCTGAAACAGAGGCCAGACAAACTCAAGAGAATAAAAGCAGACAAATTTAATCCAGGCCTRCTGGTGCATTGAGGGCAAAGCCTCCTCCTGAGGCTACACCCAAAATGGACCCCAAGTCATGAGCTTTTCCCCTTTTATAAGTTCTGTCTCATCAAAACATCGGGCCCCAATTCTCCAGTGACACCTTCAGATGATGATGCCAACMACCCCAAGCTTGCCTCCCCAATTCTCTGTTGTTTACAGATTTTGGGGTTCTGAGGCAGCGAAGTGTCCCTGGATTTCAGGCCCAGAGAGGAATTGTTTTATCTAAAGATGGGAGAACAGGAGCTTTAGTGCTGTACACTGGAGAAGTACAAGAATACAGATATATGAAAATATAGAAACTAAAAATCTTAAGGCACCAGGGGCACTGGRAGTACCAGTTCCCCCAAATTTGGTGTAGGGCAGGCTGAGCCCAGGTGACTCTGGGGCTGTGGAGGTGAGGCTGGGTGCACCCCTGGCTCTGAACACATCCCACAGATGGACTTTTAGCTCTAGAACCATCAAACTGCATCCCAAAGGGAAAAAACACCCTTCAAACAGCCCTGCTTTCAGGAATGTAGGCCTGTGCTGCCCAGGGTTTGTGGATCTGGGGGAAGTGTGGGCTGGTTGAAGCGGGGTTTAAACCAAGCACATCCTTCCTGGCCGTGCTTTACAGAAGGGAAGGTTCCCAGCCAGGCTTCCCAGGCTGTGGATGATGTTTTTATCCGAGACAAAGAAGCCATGGACTTGTGTGGGTCCAGAGGAGAAACGTGAAGGAGCAGGACARGCTGAGRGAGGTGGAGCTGTTCAGCTGGAGAAGTGAAGGCTCTGAGGAGATTCCAGAGCCAAGGGGAGCCCCCAGGAAAGCTGGAGAGGGATTCCAGCCAAGGGCCTGGAGTGCCAGGACACAGGAAACGGCTCCCCACTGCSGGGGGCAGGGGTAGATGGGGTCTGGGGAGGAATTGAGCGGGAGCTGCACTGTCCACCTGGCAGGAACTGACCACATCCCCCTGTGCTGTGCCCCTGTGTCCCCCCAGGGCCGAGCCGGTGCTGTCCCGGATCCAGGAGAACAGGAAGAGGGTGATCCTGCCCTCCATAGACAACATCAAGCAGGACAACTTCGAGGTGCAGCGCTATGAGAACTCGGCGCACGGCTACAGCTGGGAGCTCTGGTGCATGTACATCAGCCCCCCCAAGGACTGGTGGGACGCTGGGGACCCCTCCCTGCCCATCAGGTACGGCCAGAGCTGGGGGGCACCCACTGGACAGCCTCAAGGGGGACAGGGAGGGGTCCAGCTCCCAAGGGAGCGTGGGAGAGAGCTGGGAATGGAACCCAGAGCACCCTGGAGTGACAGGGGAATGGGGAATGGCTTCAAACAGAGCGGGGCTGGCTGGGATTTTGGGTTGGAATTGCTCCTTGGGAGGGTTGGAAGGGGCTGGGATGGAATTCCCAGAGCAGCTGTGGCTGCCCCTGGATCCCTGGCAATGTCCAAGGCCAGGCTGGACTGAGGGGCTGGAAGCAGCCTGGGACAGTGGGAGGTGTCCCTGCCATGGCAGGGGTGGGATGGGATGATCCTGAAACTCCCTCCCAACCCATTCCATGGTTTGGAAAATGCAGGAGGATGGAGGGAGAGAGGGAGGGACAATGTAATAACCCCTGTAGTGACACGAGCCAGGGAGGGTCTGGGGTGGTGATAGGGGTTGGAAAAGGTCACAACCCCACCAGGCAGTGCGGGAACTGTGCGGGTCTGTCCAGCCTTGTGCTGAGGTGCAGGGGATAGAGTGGCCTTGCCTCAGCTCAGGGCTGAGTTTGTGCAAAGGAATGAGGAGCTAATTCCCATGGGATGGGTTGAGGTGGATCCATGGAACACAGAGCTGTGCTTTCCTGAGTGGAAAGTTCCTCTCCTTGCAGGATAAGCTTTGGAAAAATGTGTCTCAGGTTGTTGTGACACTCTTGGCAGCTCTGAAAGGTGCTCCTGGCCCTGCCAGGCTGCAGGGATGGGATGAGCCCAAAACAGGAGCAGGMGGGGAGGGAAGAGCTGGGGCTGCTGTGTGTGTCCAGCTCAGGGGTTTTTGCTTCCAAGCCCCCAAACATCACAGGTGATGCTCTGATCAGGATGAGTTTCTGCCCAKGTGGGTTGGATCCACCTGGATCTGACATGGTTTATGTGGAGCAGCCTTGGTGTGAGGCCCAGAGCAGCTGCAGGTGGGAATCGTGAACCCAAATCTGCTTTGGTCCCTGTCGCAATCCCTGGAAGCCAAAATCAGGTCTGTTCACAGAGACTTCTTTTTGTTCCTTTGGCGCCCCTSTTCCATTCAGCCCTCAGTGCAGGAACTGTTAGTTTATTCTGGCCAGGAATCTGGGCTTTGACAAATAAACAGTTATTTTAACCAAATTGAAGCTGCTGGCCTTGCTAAAGGATGGCCAGGCYGTGCAGGAGGCAAAGCTGAGGAATCCAAAAGGCTTTGCGGTGAGGTGTGAGCAGTGTGGGGCTGGCAGCTCCTGCTGGAGCCTCTGGAGGGTAATAAAAGGGGATCAGCACTGCTGGGATAAACCTGGCTCAGCCAGGAGATGGAAAAGTCAAAAAAGAACAGCCTCTGTTATTAAAGTGGTGTAGTTGGAAGATCCAGGAGAGCTTTGACACGTGGAGTGTCCCCTGTGACTGTGCCACCACCCTGGGAGCTTGCTGGGCTCCAGAACCTGGCAGTGAAGGTGTTTGAGGGAACTGGACCCCCCCATTTGGCATTTAAATATCTGGCACCACTGTCTGCTCTGGTGGCCTCCCAGGGTGGGGCTGGAGTTTGTGTCGGTGCACTTGGGGTGGTTAAGGACAAGMTGTGGCAGAGCCACGTGGGGAGGGACAGCTTTCTCTGGGAGGTTTGTCTGATGGCAGGGGAAGGGAGGGTTGGTTGGGTCTTGGAAGGTGTTTGGTGGCAGGGGAGGTGAGGTTTGTTCTGTTTTTTGGAACTTGGTTTTTGCTGTAAGGGGAGGTGATGCTTATTTTCTTGGTTTTTTGGAAGGTGTTTGATGGCAAAGGAGGTGATCTTTATTTGGTTGGTTCGTTTGGGAACATTGTTTGAAGGCGGGGGAGGTGAGGTTTGTTTTGTTGGTTTTTGGAAGGTGTTTGAGGGCAGGGGAGGTGAGGTTTGGTTGGTTTGTTTTTTGGTGTGAGGGTAGGTGAGGTTTGTTTTGTTGTTTTTTGGAAGTTGGTTTTTGGTGTGAGGAGAGGTGAGGTTTATTTTGTTGGTGTTTGGAAGGTATTTGAGGGCAGGTGAGGTTTGGTTGGCTGGTTTGGTTTATGATGTGAGGGGAGGTGAAGTTTGATTGTCTGGTTGTTTGGAAGGTGTTTTATGGCAGGGGAGGGGAGGTTTGGTTGGTCGGTTTTGTTTTTGGTGTGAGGGGAGGTGAGGATTGTTTTGTTGGGTTTTGGAAGGTGTTTGAGGGCAGGGGAGGTGTGAAGGCATAGAGTGGTGAGCTGAGGAGACCCGTGGAGAGCCGAAGGGTTSGATGATCATGAAGAGATGGAATGGGGAGGGTAGGCCCTACAGAGCAGGATTTGGGTTCTTTAGGATGTTTCTGCCCAGGCTCCCCAGATGTGAAGCAGTTCAGGGGTTACCTGTGAGCCAGGAGGGTCAGGGGTGTCACAGGGATGTTGGACACACAGCTCCACACCTCATAGCACATTTATTTTCCTTGGTTTGGYTCTGAGAATGTTGAATTTGGTGCTGCCTGGGGATGAATCTGCTGCTGACCCACAGCTGCAGAAGTGAAGGGTTTGCTCTTGGAATTCTCTTGGACAGGAGGTCATGCTGGGTTGTTCTGGTGCTCCTTATATCCTAAAAAATGTAGGGTTGCTCAAATCTTTCAGTGTCCTGTGGGAAATCCAAGTGAGGTCTTTGGAAATGCTGCGGAACAGCAGATTGATGACCCAGTCCTGGGGGGTCCCAGGGTGGGATCCCGCTTCTCAGCATCTCCAGGAGTGATTTATTTCCCAGCTGACAGAACATGAGRTTTTTYRAGGTCTGGAGCCTGCTGTTTCACTRGTGTGAGCCCTGAGCCAGCAGCTGCTGCTGCCTGCCCTGGTGTGGTTGTGTCACCTCAGCTTTGGCCAAAAAGCTGCAGAAATCTGGGAGAGGGGTGACCCTATGGACTGCAGGGGCCTTGGTGGCAGAGCCAGGATTTGTCATCRCAGSTGGCAGGGATTGCTGGCTCCAGGGRTCTGATCCAGGAGAGCAATGAAATGTTCCCCTGCCCCTGGATCTCATCCCAAAGCCAGGGGAGCGAATGCTGAGCAGCCCCGGGGCTGAGGGACTCTCAGCTGAGTGTGAGAATGGGGCTGGCCATGCTCCTCTGCTGGCAGGGGCTGTGAAACCTGTGAACCTCCAGCAGAGCAGGGATCCCCCTGTCACTGCAATCACAGCGTCCCTAGGGTGGGAAAGCTCCCCAAGATGGTCCAGCCCTGGAGCAGCACCCCATGCCCCATAAATCCCACAGTGAAAAGCCACCTCTGCTCATTCTCTGAGCACCTCAGGGTGGTGGCTCTGCCCCTCCCTGGACACTCTGGATTATTTACAACAGAAAGCATTTCCTGATTTTCTCCTTGCATTTCCCACCCTGTGTGGGTTTCCATAGGAGCCAGATGTGGGGTGGTGAAATGAGAATTTGTGTTTGGGAACCTCACCTGGAATGTTTGAGAAGATTTTGGTGTGAATGGGATGGGATCCATGGGATGGGATGGGATGGGATGTGTGGGAATGTCCCAAAAGCTGTGCAGAGCAGTGGAGGCCCACAGGGTGAATTGTTCCCTTGGTGAACAACCCCAAAAAGGTGTTGGGGCTGGAGGAGCCTTCAGGTGGCTCCAGGGATGACAAGAAACCTCTGTCCAAGCTGCCACACCTTGGACAGGATGGGAGGCAGCTTTTAGGATAAACTGGGCTTTGACAGGACAGATGTTTTATGGGGCACTTCATCCTTGTCAGTGCTGGGTAACAAAGGCTCATTTAATTAGAATTGAGAGCATTGTGAGGAGGAAATGGGGTTTGAGGGTTATGGATTGGGAGAGAATAGAAAAGCTGATAGGTTTGGGGWTTTTTTATAAAGATGAAAACAATGTTAATTAACCCACCCAATCAGTTACTGTCTCAGCCTCACAAAGGGTAATGAAATTGCTCTTGCAGCGTACTTAGGAAAGAGTAGACTTCATCCTGATGTGTGAGTGATGCAGGGGTGGAAATGGGAAAAACAGAGAGGTTTTGGGTCACTGAGTATGGCCCAGGAATGGAGAGAAGGTTCTGCTGCTTCACAGAATGTTTGTGTTTAATTAAACAGTTCCTRAATCCCAGAGCTCAGGTGATGCTAAGCTGGCCCTCTCTGGGGGCTGTGCTTTCATTTGTGGGAGAACCTGAGAGATTTCTATGGGATCATGATTATATTTATTTGTTAATTCCAGAAACCACTGACWGTTGATTTTTCTGTGGGACTTCTTGCAGCCATTGTCCTGTGATGATGTTCAAAACCCCAGAAGTGTTTTATTTATTTGAATTAAATAAATGGTGTTTCTTTCCCCTTTTAGTCTAATTCCTAGGACTCCTTTCAGGCCACTGTCACAGCCTGAAACTTGTGTGCACACAGRATTTGCACAAACTCTGAAATAGCCAGAGGGGCCAGAAAAACTCTTGGGAATAACATCTGCTGCCATAAAATGATGGAAGAGGATCTCCATGCCTGGGACAACTCATTCCTGTGGCGCATCCCCACCCTTGCTGGGATCAGCAAGGATCAGACGCTCAAGAACAGGGTTAGACAGGTTTCCTTAAACTCTTGTAAATATTTTTACCAGCAATGGGGTTCTCACCATGTCAGAGGGCAGCTCAGGGATGGTGCAAACTGCTGGATGCAGATGGGAGGAAAAGGCAGAATTTTCGGATAATTTCCTGAGTTTSTGTTGGTTTGTTCTGAAAAAATCTGGAGGCATTTGTACAAAATGCTGATTTTTTTTTTTTTTTTAAGTTGGTTCTTTCTGGCTTTAACATCTACAAAATGAAGAAGATTCCCAATTCTGTGAGAAGATGGTTGTGAAATGTTCCCACTCTTCTGGCATTCAGAAGTTGAGGGGAAGGTTTCCATAGGAGCCAGATGTGGGGTGGTGAAATGAGAATTTGTGTTTGGGAACTTTACCCGGAATGTTTGAGAAGGTGCTGGTGTGCAGGTGTTTGCTTAGGGGGATGGGATGGGAATGTCCCAAGAGCTGCAAAATGCTCATATTTTCTGTGAAGCCAATAAAGAGAACCTTAAACAATCAGATTTACATCAAAGAGGAAGAGAAATTGTTTGCCCTGGTGATGCAGCCCAGCCTCTAAAGCTGCTCTCCTTGAGCAGCTCAAGGAACCAGAGCTCTGTGCTGACCCCCAAAATACTTTATCTGCCTTGAGTCTGGTTCTCCTCCATCCCTGCACTTCCTGCAGGTCCCTGTCAGGGCTCATCATCGTTTACAGCAAAATCCCAAAGGGCTTTGTGCCAGACCTTGGTCCAGCATTGGAATGACATGGAAGTGTCCAAGGCCAGACTGGGCATTGGGGTTGAAATGCCAGGGAGTGAAAGTCACTTTGGGCAGCCAGCTGTGGTTCACTTGCCCCAGCACTGTTAACATAAAAATCGAGAAWGGCAATTAAAAGAGTTTTTTACTATGTGGCCTCAAATCATCCCAAAAAACCCCCTTCAGCACTAAAAGGAAACTCCAGAATGAGAAAACTGAAGAGGTTCTTGATGTTAGAAAGKGATAAAGCACTCGATAGTTTTAATTTGATCTGGAGATGGATGACAGAGTTATTGAGGTCATGATCCTGACCTAAATCTTCCCTCTCCTACATTCTGAGCCAAACAAGACTGACACTAATTGAACAAAAAAAGATCCCTCGATAAGACCGGGCTGGATGGGGCTTGGAGGAGCCTGGGACAGTGGGAGGTGTCCCTGCCGTGGCAGGGTTGGCATTGGATGGGYTTYAAGGTCCATTCCAACCCAAACCATTCTGGGATTTTGTGGTTCYTCCCCAGGCAAGGCTCTGTTGGTGCTGCTGGAGCTGCTCCATAAATCAGACCCATCCATCCTTCACTCCTGAAGACTCCCCAGCAGTGTGAGGCTGAAACCTGAGCTCTGGTCACTCCTGGCTGGCACAGAGAATGAAGGTCTCTGAAAACTTKAAAATAAATTACAGAAGAATCCCAGAATCCCGGAGTATTTTGGGTTGGAACTTAAAGCCCATCTCATTCCACCCTTCATGGGCAGGGACATCTCCCACTGTCCCAGGCTCCTCCAAGCCCCCTCAAGCCTGGTCTTGTAGAGGGATCATTTTTGTTTAATTAGTGTCAGTCTTGTTTGGCTCAGAATGTAGGAGAGGGAAGATTTAGGTCAGGATCACGACCTCAATAACTCTGTCATCCATCTCCAGATCAAATTAAAACYGTCGAGTGCTTTATCAGTTTCTAACGATAAGAACCTCTTCAGTTTTCTCAGTTTGGGGTTTCCTTTTAGTGCTGAAGGGTTTTTKGGGATGATTTGAGGCCACATAGTAAAAAATGTTTTAATTGCCTTTCTCGATTTTTATGTTAACAGTGCTGGGGGAAGTGATCCTCAGCTGGCTGCAAAAAGTGACTTTCACTCCCTGATTGGAAGCTCTTCACCTTCCCCGAGGTTCCCTGTGGTGTGAGAAGGCTGCCATGGCCCTTTGGAGCTCAGATTGCTGCTGGTGGGCCTCTTGATCAGGAATTCTTCAACTCCTGKTTTTTAATGGTGCCTAATTCAGTGCCAGGGCATTAGGGAGGGTCTGTAATGAGTTTAACGGTGTCAGGTTTTATGGGATGAGCAGGTTGATGTCCCTGCCTGAGAGGGTGACAGATCTCCCTTCTGAGGGGTTCCTGGGGCCCCTGGAGCGGTTGGCAGCAGCCCAGGGGGTGGCGAAGCTCTCTGTGGATGTCAGGGCTGGATCTGCTGTCAGGGCTCTGTGCATTTGGAAGATTGTCCTCGGGATTGGCTGCATCCAGAACAGAAATCCAGACCCTGCTGAAACGTGGCATGGGCCCTACCAAGCACCAGGGTTTGGGAGAGGGCCCGAAGCTGGGTGATGTTTCTGTGATTTAGGGAAAAGTTTCTGGAGTTGGGGATCTGTGTTTGTGCAGGTTCACAGTGTCATGGGTGGAATTGTCATCAGAGGCACCACRGTGATGTCACAGGGACACCACACAGGGACCTGGATGGGCTCGTGACTGGCTGCTTTAGCCAAGTGACCTCAAAAAAACATTTTTAGTGGGGTTTGGGTTCAGTATGGAATCTCTGCCGCAGAGTGGGTTGTGCCTTTCCTGGAACGGTGCCGGTCCATCCCTGTGCCCTGAGCCTCCCAGCCAGCTTGGAACACCCTGGAGCCCTGCCCAGCCTTGGCTGGGGCTCGTTGTCACCAAAACAGGTTCCTGCTGGGCCTGAGGAGTGGTTGGCTGGAGTCAGGGAAGCAATTTGAGCATTCCTTGATTGTTTGGATGATTCCTGGATGAAAATAAATGCAGGAAGCATTTCTTCACTCGTTGATGATGGTGCAAATCCCACTGTCATTCTGGGAATCCTGGGACGCTTCTGGAASGTTTTAGGGGTGGGATTGTCCTGCWCTGCTYTGCACTGGGGCTCTTYGGGGCAGTGTAGGAAAGACCCAAAGTTACTGGAGATGATCCAAAGGAGGGACAGGGGGATGGTGCAGGGCCTGGAGGAGTGGGATTGGGATTAGGATTGGTGGGGTGTCTGTGCAGGGCCAGCAGTTGGCTCCGTGATCCCTGTGGGTCCTTCCAGCTCAGGACATTCTGTGATCCTACAGAACCATCATTCTTGGCCAAATCAAAGGCGTTACTGTGAGTAAAACCAAAATCCTTCAAGCACCAGTCAGCCCAGCTTGTCCCTGAAGAGCCTTGAAAAGGGGACAGGGGACACTGAGCTCCTGGCTTGTCCCTTCAGGGGGAGACCAGAGCTGCAGGGAAGGGAGCARATTCTCCTGCCTGAAGGAGTTTATAGGGAGAAAACGTTAATTTAATCCACTTTTATGAAGAAAACCACACTGGCCGTACTGGAAGCGTTTGCTTTTGTTTTTATAGAGCTTTGCGTGAGAATTATTTTGATTAAAAAGGGGAAAAAAATTACGCTCCTGGTTGAAAAAATAAAAAATACTYGTGCTGACAGAACTTTAATCTGAGCCCAAGTCACAAAAACAGCCTTTATTGATGTCAGAGTTGCTTTAGAAATGGGAAGAGTAAACAGGATTTTGCCTTTAATTTGTGAAGGGTTTTGATTTTTCAGAGGCATTAAARAGACAGAAAAGATGGGTATTGAATTATTTAACAATCACTAGGAAAATTAAGCTTCAGAGAGCCTGTTTTCACTGCAATAATCTTATTAATGAAAACAAAACCAGCTGGGGCAACACCAATAGTGGGAGCTCATACCCTGCTGCTGAATTGTTTCTGAGTGGTCCAGGAAGTGATTTTGAGAGTCAAAGCCAAGTGGAGCCTTTTCTATGGTCTGTTCACACTCCCCAGGAGAGAGCTGCCATTGATGGATTATCCAAACATATTTTCCCTCTAAATCCAAAGCAGAGGGGRAGAATATTCAAAAAGGAGTTGGGGGAATTTGGCTCTTTGAATTTTTTCTTTCATTGGCAGATGGCTTTTAAGTGATTTATTGGCCAAAACCAATGCATTTTCATCCAAAAACGAGTGTTTAATGCCTTTGGAGGTGGGACTCCAAAGAAAGGCRCGATAATGGAGCCCATGGTGGCAGAGCAGAGCAGCCCTGCATCAAACAGCCTTTCCAGAGCTTTTGGGAGTGCTGCTGAGGGCTGGCATTGCCTCTCATTGCTTTTAACTCCCTATCCTGGTGCAAAAACTGGCCTTGATGAAATGAAAGGAAAAATGAACCCTTGCTCTCCTCCTCGCAGGCTGCAGTGGGAGCTCCCAGCTGCCTCTGCCCTGCAGAACAGGAGCTTTCCAAACCCTGCCCTCCCTCCCTGCCTCAAGCCCTTGGTGCCTTATTGGCCAGTTTGAATTATGGCACAGACACGGGTAAGGGGATAAAGGGATTGACCTYGGTGTTTAATGGCATCCCAGGTGCGCAACTCGATGGAAAACGCCCCCCACATATAGCATGGATACAAGTTTTATATATTTCACAAATTAGCAGATCTCTCTAGGATTTCCCAATGAGAAACTTAACAATTGCAGTAATGCCCCCCCTATTCTAATGAATCCCCCAGATGAGGCCAGAGCCCAGTTCAGTTCACACAATGTGTTCCAGAGAGAAGGTTTCAGCCAAGGTTGGAGCCCCGAGTTTGAGACAGCACAGAGCTCACTGACCCTTTACTGGGGATGTTTGGTGTCTCTGACCAGCAGGACCCAAAACTGAGCTGATATATCAGGCTACAGGAACTACAGACATATACATAAAGGGTGCAGAAATGTCTAAAATGGTCTATAAAATATATGAAATGGTACATAAAAAGGAAAGGCAGAAATCATCAGGCATGACCTGAACCTGCTGCCGTGTGCTGGAGAATCAACTAGACCTGTCTGAGGGTTCCCCCTGGGGTGCTGACCTGGTGCTAGTGGGGTGTGAGGGGGGGCAGCTGGAGCCACCTCCCTTCATCCCAGTGTCCAGCACGGGCTTGGAAATCTGCACRTGGGAAATGGGAGGGAGAGCACATGGCAGGGTCCTGGTGGTCAGGTGAGACCCCACTGCAGAGCTGCCCCAGCCCTGGGCCCAGCAAAGGAGGGACCTGGAGCTGCTG